>NW_009260022.1:5964040-6073568 GCF_000687185.1 Egretta garzetta | reverse complement strand
CTTATTGCCAGAATCTGTAAGACAGCAGAATAAGTAGCACAAAGCATCAAACCCTTTTTTTAGGATTTACAAAATATGCTGGTTTGTGCCAGTGGTAGAATGGGCAAGAGGAAAAAATACCTCCATCAAGCTGTGCTTCCTGGTATATTTAGTGTATAGTCAAGTGCTTCCTGGTATGTTTAGAAACAACCAAATGACAGAAAAATATGTTTTATAGTTAAGGTCCTTTATTAACACTTTGTCTGAGTGCAGCATAAGGAAATATGCAAGATTCTGCAATGAATAAATGAATATTTAACAAACCTGAATGAAGATAAATTGAGGAAATCGTGTTATAAAGACAAACAAATACATCTTTATTCCTTATAAGATAGGCAATAGCTCCACATTGCACATGACAAGGTATGCTTTATGTAATAGGGTGAATATGTATTGCTAACTATGTGGAATACAGTTGAATTGAGAAAATATATTTATAAATTTCCATAATAGAGGAAGGCAGCATGTCTGAGGTTACTCACATTTTAGATTATTATTACTGAAGACATTTTTTACATCATTAGTTTTTAATATAGATGCTGTTTGCTTCCACTTTACAATTTACTCTCGTTTGGAGACTGAAGATACAACACGTGGTTGCATGGAATGCAGGTTCTGTTAGAACTAAGCAGGTATTTTACTGAATTTTACACATACATCTAGTAGGAAAACAGCTTTCTACATTTTTCCTTAAACAGACCATCTGTTCCAGTCTTTTTCAGTGTAAAAAAAAAGCAACAAAGTCAACACACTCATTTTTTTAATATATCTATTTGGGCAAAGAAATTTTTCTTTCTACACTGACATTTATCAAGAGGAGATAAATATTATTGGAAGTTTGCAATAAACCTTAAATTGAGTGCATTTCTTCCCTCCCCTCCATAGATTCATACGTTGTTTCTTTCCAGTAGAGGAGTGTGTAATGTTGCAGAGGTAGTGTTACATAAAACTGCTGTATAAAGTTTGTCCACTAGGTGGTCCTTAAAGACATATTTAAGAACGTTGGTTCGGGTTTCAAGTCTTCATATTTAAGTACATACAAATAAATGCAAATATCTATTTAAATATCATAATTAGCTTCTGTGGCTGAAGTGATTGTAAACATTTTGCTCCCTCCTCCCATACTGAATATGTATTCATCAAAGATAAACAATTGGAAGAATATTTCATATAAGATTCTCCTACGTATGTAAGCTGCCAGACTTCTTAAAAAGCAAGTAATTTGAGTGATTTCAACTCACAGAATCCAATCCTATGTATGTGAGGAAAACCTAATTTGCAGCTCACATACTCCATTTATACTCCAGTGATGCTCAACACTTGGAAGGAATGCATTTCATTGGCATTGTAGTGATGTGGTCAAAAGTAAAAAAAAAAAAAAAAAAAGTCAAAAATAGCATTGGCATAGCTGTAAACAACAATATATAGCACTGATCGGAAAATATTTGGATTCCAAGCACAAGGCTCATTTTACTTTGCGATAGCTTGAGATTAAATCTGGGAATCTACCATATGCCTAAATCTCCCTGTAGAAGGTGGAACGCCATCAAAAGTCAGCTGATGGGGAGCCACTGTGAGGCATTTGCAGCAGGTGACTTCTTTAGGCAACTAGATCACGCAGAGCCATTTGTTTGTTATTCCCAAACTTGAAAGAAGCATCATCATTACAGATGGCACATGCAACTGAAGAAAACTCCATTCCATGATTGTTGTGGAACAGAGGGCATTCTAACAATACCCACAATCAAAAAACCTGAGATGTATCAACAGCAATAAAAATTTTTCTCACACTTTGAGCTTTAAGGATGACAAAATCCAAAGAAAAAAATACAGCAATTTACACCTGCTGGACAATGATTATGAGAACCCAGTAAAAATATTGATGTCTGTCTCTCACATATGCCAAGTGGTCTTGACATTAAAACTTTCTCATTATGCAGTAGAGATATTTTGCAGGAGTTTAGAAACGAAATGTAAGAAATTAAACTTTGCAAACATTTTTAAAAGTTATATTCAATGATAAAAAGGGAAACTATGAGTCCATGAAATAGATCTGCACCCATTATGGGCCTTTTTTTATTATGTTGCGCTAGTTTTTCAGTGCAGTAATGGTAAATTTCTAAATACATTGTACTAATTTCCATATTCATTTTCAACTTAGTTCTCATTTCAAGTGTGTAAAGTATGATTCCATTAGCCTTCATTGATTCAGAGAAAATGTAGCATGGACTGTGTCTTTTTATTAATGAAAGGAAAAATAAGAATGAAGTTATAGAATGTAATGAGGTTTAGAAATGAGTTTGCTTCATCTTATAGCAGTTCTGCTGCAAATTATGGCAAGATTGGCAATTCTAAGCCATGTATTGCTTGTAATACAAACCATGCCTAATGAAAAAGTGATGTAATCAAGAACTGTGGAAAGACCGGAGACCCAGTATTCCTCTCTTTCCTTATGGAAAGGGCTTCTTGCTGTAAACTAGTGAATTTACTTTGGTATTAGAAGAAAGAAGTTACCCTTATAACAGAGAAATTGATATATTAATCACAGAGTAAGAGTTGAGGGGAGAACAGGTATTTCCTTCTTCTGATATCAACTGAGCTAGGAAGTCTGCTTCACAAACTGAAAGAGGGGAATCACTGCTTGCTCCAGTGACCTTTTGGTATTCCAAACCAGCTGTTTGATAGGCCATAGAAATTTAATACAAGTATTTTGGAGACCAAGCATGCTATTTGATTCTGTGGGCAAAGTTTAGGTTGGAAGAATTATTTAAATTGGCATGGAGTCAAGACTAAAACCTTTATAGGAATTAGAGAAGATACTAATTTTCATTATTTGTAGTTTATGAAAAATTACTGTTTAAAGGAAAACACATAAGAACTGGGCAAAAAATTGGAAAGGTAAACCCAACAAAACCAGTTTCCATTTTTGGTATTCTGATAAAGCAAAAGTGTCATAGTAAAGAGAAAAAAAGACACAAGCCACAGGAAAAATAAACAATAAAGCTTCCCCCTTTTTTCCCTGCAACAGTGGCAATACTTCCTATTTGTTCAAATCTTTATGTAATACAAACAAATATGGCCTTTAATACAACAGTCTTTTCACATTAAGCTTCTGAACAGGGATTTATCCTCCTACTCTAGCTTCTAATTTCCTCTTCCTGTCCCATATATAAAACAGCTGGGTGCGGTTGTCTGATGAGACCAGCTGCCTTGGTCTCCTAAGCTATTTTACCCCTTCCTGCCTGTTGCATGAGCTCTGCTCAATTTAGGGAAAAGGAGGGGAGGTGAGTAATTTTTGGTCTGTTTTTTTTTCTTTTTTTTCATTACTCTTTTAATCTCAATGTTTCTAAGCCTCTCAGAAGTTAAGCAAGCACTGTATTTGTTCTATCTGAAAAACTAAAAAGAGAATGCAGTGAGGAAGGAGCAGCAACTCAAGAGATGCTTAGAGAGAAGCCCTAGAGCCGAGACTAGAAAGTTGCTTTGGTGTAGAGTAAGGCAAAGCGACTTCAGTTAGATGAAGAAAGAAGGGATTTCAGCCAGGCTGCAAAAGGATGAGTGCTATGGGGAGTTTCAGCTGTGAAAATTCAGACCTGGTCTGAATGTGAAGACTAGAGAGGTCAAGACAAAGAGAATCTCCTCAAATTCATGATGCAAAGAGGCTAGTAGTCATGTGGGGTAGTTCACTGTGCTTGAAATCAAGAAATGGTGGGAAGTGCTTAAAACAGAGGAAGAAGGAAGAGCATACTAAAGTTATGCTGGGTTTTAGCTGGTGGCCACGTTGTCTGTTAGGCTTCAGTGATGCCAATAAAGATCCCTGCCATGAACACAGGGAGTCAAAAAACAAGTCTTTAGTCTTGAAAAGAGGCTGAAATATATTAAGGGAAAACATAATGTAAGTGTGGTACAGAGGAGAAGTCCCACAGAAAACGAGGAAAGAATGGAAGAGTCCTTCTAGATCAGTTGACGAAATAAGGCAATTGGGATATGATGATGTCAATGAAATTAGGGATGTGAGGAGGTAAATACTTATTTGAATGTACGCACTGGAGGGTGTTGAAAATAATGATAGACAGAAGGAATGAAAATGGAGTAAGTGGCTGTGAGATTTGTCTAGGAAACAATCACTTGAAGCTCTAATGATAGCATCTTTATTGAAATCTGGGGAAGAAAGCCAGACTAGAGAGGACCTTAGCTGGAAGTGATGTGAAAAAACCCTCTATGTAATGGTATTGACAACGCAGAATGAACTTAGAGATGACAACGCAGAATGAACTTAGAGATGACAGAAGTCAGTTGTTATGTTTCTGTGTGGTTGTTTTTTTGTAGTGTGTTTTAGGAGGAAGAGATTGTTCTGTATTTCCATTTTAAGAGAAAAGAGTAAAAAAAAAAAAAAGCCTGCAGGGGAAGTTCAGGAGGTGGTCATGGGCTGGCTGGAGGAAAACAGAGGAGAAACTTTTGCATCTGCAGTAGAGACGGTATGGAAGAGACTTGGGGGTAATCACTGAAGGCAAAGGTAAACTGACAAGAGGAAGACCAAGTCATGCTCTGTCAAACTTCCCCTAAGAGATTGTCACAGTCTCGTGCAGTGAAAAGGGAAGTAGAAAAAGGCAAAGAAGATCTGAATTGAGGTCCAGAGACTTATTTGTGCAGGGAGAGGTGTTGCACTGGGGCGAGACCAAAAGAGGGAAGACTAGGTTTCTGGTGGGGAAAGTCATTCTGGTTACAGGCTTTTGCCAGAGACATTCTTGAGCATGAGAGCAGGGGTGGAGGAAGCAGATGTTTGAGGGACTTGGCAAAGTGGACAAAAATGTTGAGGCACGGAAGAGTTAGGAGAGGGGGAAGCATGCAGTGAGAATCAACAGTAATGGAAGGGGGCTGCTTGAGAGCAGATGCAGAGTTGTCTGCCCTTTGCTGATCCTAGGCAGGTCCCGCACTTGAGAAATGTGAATTAGTAAATAATAGGAAGAATGCATCCAAATATAACAAAGCAACCTAGCGGCATCTGCCTGGAAAAATAATCAGAATCAGAAGAGTAATTTTATAACTGTCAGTGCAACCCATTAGATCGGCAGTGAAGAGGCACGTTAGGGTGTGTGGGGAGAGAAGGAATCCTGAGAACGCTGTTTCATTCCTGTGCTTCCCAACAGACTCCCATTGCCTGGGGTTACAAATGGGGCAGAGAGAAGAGAAGGAAGCCCTGGCAACTGCAGGCAGTGCAAAAGGTAGAACAGAATAGTCACTTGAAAAAAGTTTTTTAAAAAGCTCATAGAAGAGCATCCAGTTTTCCTTGGGGGAAAATAGTCAGTTTTTCTTGCACCTAGTGAAGCATCCAACTGAGACAGGGTGCCCTAGATGTGGGGAAAGCTAAATAAACAGGGTTGCAGCTGACTTGTTTACCTGTACAAAATTAGAGAAAAACAGCCTCCAATGACATCATACAACTGTTCTTCACGTTTTTTTCCTGTGTTTCACAACACAGTGGTATTTCTTAGCAGCATGTTTCCCATCAAACATGGATTCCCATTTTATGAACTCTCCCTTGTTTTAGTAAGAGAAACATGATTTGGAAAGAGTCTTTAGCAGAAAAGCTAGCTCTGTCAAACACATCTGTAAACATTCAGCTCTGCTTCACACAAGGGAGTTTCATCTGTGAATGCTGCATCTAGGAATCAAATGCAGAGATGAGGCAGGATATTCTCAGCACCTATTTATAGAGAATGTATAAAATACTATAAACTCTGCCACATGTGACCACAGCCGCATGACCCAAATACTAAACTATTCACATGAGCCCATGCAAACAGCAGAAGCAAAACAAACAGCTTAAAAACCAACATAATTGAACATAAAAGCACCATCAGGAAACATGACAATGAGTCCTGTGTCATTTCATGTTTCATGCAATACAAACATGACACCTTATCCCTTAGGTTGCTAGACATTAATCAAACACACCGCTGCACTTGAAAGGATAATGCTAGCGAAGGAGGGAAGCCTTTTGTATATTCACTTTGTATTATTTAAGGACTGCAGCGCAAAGTAATGAATGGCGTCTTAGACCATTTTTCACATGAGGAGCCAGCATGTCATACAAAATTTCTTATTCCATACCACACTGTCCTTCCATGTTACACTGCTTGTTTTTCAGTACCAGGATATCCTTCATTACATGGCTTTTTCTTTTTTTAAAGATTACTTTTGGGCAAAAGAATGGCTTTGCTGAGGTGCACTGCTGTTAGCATTTTGTATCACAGAAGCAACTCTAACAGCTATGCAAGCATTGTAAATCCCATTTCCTTTCCTTCTGACTTTCCTTAGAAGTGTGACAATTCCTGACAGCTCATAGCTGAGAAAAAGTCCTGGTTTTGCTGCTTGACCACACTTCCAAGGGATTCAACCAAGTGTCAAAGTCAGATTGAACAGAAAAGTGTCTGTTCTATTGACCTGTTCTGGTGGCTGTGATCTGTAAAGAGCATAGATAGGGCAAATGCAAAATATTTCATTATGATTCTAGTTCTCAAATGGTTAAGCTGCAATGAAGCATGTCTTTGCAAATTCCTTTTCCTGCTTCACCACCCCTCTCTCCAGTGTCCGTGCTCTCCTTCCTCAGTCCCCACCCTACTTCTTTTTTAAGACAACCAGTTTTAAGGCTGGAAACTTACCAATGCCTATGTGATCATCTCTGCTATCAAAGTTTTGGATAAAGTACGATGTGGTCCATGATCTGGGTTTCATGTATCCACGTTGAGATCAGTCATACAATGCCAATGCAAGGCGTTATAGAATAGTTGCTGGAGGACGTGGGCCATAGCCTTGCCTGACCTTGGGATTGTAGACCCAGAGAAGAATTGCTGAAGCCTGTCTCTTGCTTTAGCCTGGTGAGCTTAAGCACAGGCTTGTCCGATAGTTCGTATGCTAGGCAAGTTAGGATGACAGCATGGGTTCAGGCTTTAAATACAGCTGAGACTGGGGTGCCTTTGGGTCCTCCCTACTTACATGTTTTTCACATGGTATGGCTTCTTCAGTGGGGAACTCCCCCAAAAGAGATATATGGCCTGCCACTTAGCAGGGTGGCGGGCAAGCCTGTGGAGTCTGCTAAAACATTTGTGGGAGTCTGGAAGCACTTTAGAGGCTGATAGATAAGAAGTTAGAAACATCTGAACTTTTGAGGAGGAAAACAAGATTTATGGTGACTATGAAGAGCAGGAAATCAAAACTGTTAAGAAATCAGCTTCAGGTCATCATAAAGTTCTGATCCCTAGTTTCACATTAAGAACAGAATACTACTAGAAAATCCTGCCTGTGGTAATAAATAAAATTAATAATTAGCTACCATATAACTGCTTTTCATCTATAGATCACAGTGATAAGAAGAACACAGTGAAAGTCTAATTTATTGCAGCTAAATAGTTGACTGTTAAACATTTCTTTTTGTGGGACTGTAAATTCTACCTGTTGACATGAGCTCAATCTTAGCTGCTTTCTGGACTGGATTGCTTTATCGTTTAGAATTAACTCCTTGCAGACATTTTTAAGAGTTATTGTTTCTTGCAAGAGTATTATGAAAAGGAGAAATCCCAAAAGAGAGAAAGAGGAATAAATTGGCAAAAGACTTTGGCACTAATCGTAACCATGGCCACATTTATTGTTATACAAATCAATTAGGACCATATTTTGTGAGTCTTAATTGAGGAAAACTGCCATTTTTTTACTGCAAAACTTGGTCCTAGGTTATGTAATCTTTTCCTTAGTACACTCTAAAAATGTAAGATCATGTTGCAAGGTGTACCTACTGTACATCTTTTTAATATAAGTAATAAAATTCTGAAGTGCTTGTTGAAACAAAATGCTGGTGAGAATTTTTATATTACTTAAAGGCTTTGAAATTTGAAAATTAAGTTCTTTATTGACAAAAATAGGTTGCCAAAATTATTGGCCACTGTTGCAACATACATTTGTAAATATATATTTCGGTACCTAATACATGTGTCCAGGTTACTACAAAGAATTGCTGCAAGCGTGAAGAAGACACGTAAGACTAGAACAATGTCTTTATTATATGCTGAGGGAAATCCAAGGGATATCCTTTGGTGTAGGTTTGTTTGCTTGAACAATTAATAGGGATGTATGTCCCTAAATTTGGCTGGAAGCTATGCTTGGAAAGAGGCCAGAATCCACGTGCTTAGACATATCTGATGGCTCAGTGTGATCACAGAAAATAGACTGGTGCCCTTTAGCTGCTGAATCTTTTCTATAGAAGAGAATTGTGGGGGGAAAAGAAAGCAGATGGAAGCAAGCATTCAAATCTTTGATTTATCTAAGTCGTTGGTATTTTTGCCAGATTTCTTTTTTCAAGCCTGATGAGAGTCATATGAAGAAATCTGTCCTTTTTAAGTTACATATGACATGGATACTGACTGGTGACAATGCATATGTTTATTGTGGCCTTGAACCAAAGCCAACCAGATGTTTTTGGAAAGTTTGGATATGAATGTAAACTTTGAAGCCCCAAGTCATTGTTAGTGTGATAGAGGTGTGTTAACCTACTTTGTACAAGAAGTTGTACGTTTTTTAATGTTGTTGTAAAAAAGTTGTAATTTTTAAAAAATTAGATCAAGGAATTTCCCCTGCCAGTCAGTGAGGTCATCCTGGCAACCAAAATGATTGGGCTAGTAAGGACAGTGATGAACATGAGCTTTTCCTTTTTTAAGGAAGAATAAGCTGGAAGGGGTGAGGGTGGCAGGGATCTCGTGTGGAAGCAGAAGGTCTGTTGCTAGCCCAAAAGGAGGAGTGAGTGCAGGAGGAGGTGCTGATTTGGTGATCTTTTTTTGGGAAGGGGTGAAGGGGAACTTCTAAAAATAGTAAAATATGAACGTCCAGTACTGGCTTTTGTTACCATCACCCACTTGAGTTCTGCTTTCAAGATTTATTATATCACTCTTAAATCTCTTAGAGTCATTACAATCTTGCCTTTCATCTAGTCTGTATATAAATAATTGATCATCATAAGGATTGAAAACTGTGGAAATGAAGACAGCTTAACACAGATATTCTTTATGACATCAATTACAGGGGGAATCATTTGATGAGAACAGAGAATATTTCAAATGGTACAATAATGCTAGCTCCTAAAATTACTTTGTATTTGAAATGAAATGTGTACACTGATTGGTTCTGTTGCCAGTTTATGGAGAAAGTATATTATGGTTCAATGAGAAAGATGGTTAATTATCTGCATGCAGGGCTTGCTTCACCCCTCCCCTACGTCTCTTTTACACTAGTCTAACTCTGTTGAAGTCAGCTGTGTACAAATGGTGTAATGCAGCAGTGAATCAGACCTATATTTTGTAAGTAATTTATGGCAAGCATTTGCAGTAATGAGAGAGGAAACGTTCAGGCGTGTTTGCTGCTGAGATTTAAACTCCCTGAGTGTGCCTTCTGTTGGCAGCAGTCACATGTGCTGGGCCAGGGATGTCATAGGGTTAAACACTGAGTACTACAACAGTAGCTGAGCACATTTATTGTATTAAAACCTGGTAACATGCTAAAATACTGTAAATAGCATCATTAAGCGTGTTGAAAGGAAGTCGAAGTTCAAGTGATTTTTTTTTTTAATTTTTTTTTTTTTAAGATACTTAATGTAGTGTTGACTGGTGAATTTATATATTTGGCTTGACTGGAGAGGACACTTCCTCTCCCTTTTGTTAGCTGTCGTGTTGATATTTAGTGTCATTCCACTGTTCATCCATGTACAAGCAATAGGTGGTTGGGCCAATATTCAAACTAAAGGGAAATGTAGCAGTATTCATGCCATTCTAGGAAATGTGCAATGGTGTCTGGAGGGCTTGTCTTCTCCTGTGCTTCTAGCTGCTAGGAACACGTTGAACATGTGTAGGGCAATAATGCCATCTTATTTGATCTGTCTGTGGAAAGAAAGTCATGCCAAAAAAAAACCCACTGTACTTTAATCTGTGTGAACAAGTGATAGCGACTTCGTTGTCGTGAGTACTGAAAAAAATTAATCGTAAGTATAATGTGTTAAGAGTTTGGTTTTATATGAGCCGCTTCCAGAACTAGACAACATCAAACAGAAATACTTCATGTAATTGTTTTATGGTCAACAGTCCCAGGAAATGATAGGAATTGAGTTCCAAAAGCAGAGTTGAATGGTGAGCTTGAGTTTCTGTGCATTTGCAGTCACTCAAGAAGATCCCAATTAGCATGAGTGAGAAAGGCAGTATTAGCTCTGGGTGCATTTCATCTATTTTTCAGGAGAAGTATCTGTAGTTTGAATTAAGACATGTATGTGTTCCGTTGCTATGTAATGTAAACTGTTTCACCGCAAGGCTGATGTGGTTATGTTTTAACTGCAAAGTCTGGGGAACTGGAATGAGAAAGATTCCAAAAGAACTCCTGTTCCTGGTGATGGCTAAACATTAACATTTATCTTGCTGAGGATCCAATTCAGCAAAATACTGAAGTCTGTGCTTTGAAATCAGGTCTTCAGACTGAAGTATTTCAGTACCAATTTTCCACAGATACTGTGTGAATAATTTACTTATAGATTGCGATGGCTGCTCTTTCTGTCTGTTGACTCTTGACCAAATAATTGCGATAGGTCCTAATAGTTCCTTTTCTTCTTATTATTTATACCTTTTAGAGCAGACCGCAGTAGCCCACGTTACTTACGCCATCCATGTACTAGTATCAGTAGGTGCAAAACAGTTGGTTTGCAGGCAGAGCTGTGCAGGGATATGCAAACAGCTCTTGGATGCCTTTGAATGTGTTAGTCTGTGTTGTGTAAGGAGCTTGAAAGAGATGCTTGATTTTAGCATGAAACATTCTGGCTTAACATAACATTTTGTGGTATTGTCTTAGTTAGACAAAGTATTTGTCTTCTTTCTCTCACAGAAGCGAGGTGGTAGCAGACACAGAATTTCATCAAACCTCTGCTTCCAGATAGGGTTTGAAAAGCCATGAAAGACCGTTGCCTCTCCCAATTTTAAGTGATACTTATGTGGCCAGGAAAGAATGTATTGACATCATTGAGAGGGAGGAACAATGATCCACCACTAAATGTGAGCAGGTTCAGCATGGAAGACTCCAGTGCTTGTTGTGCATTTAGTTCCTCTAAATGTTATATATTCTGGGTTGTTTTTTAGAACTCTTCTTCCTCTACCTCTTTCTTTCCTATCTTAGTGGTGAACACACCTACCAGCAGCTGGAAGAACATATGTATTAATATTGACCCTGTCAGTTATGCTTGTGTGAAATATATTCTAACGAGTATCATTAGACTGGTTTTGCAGAAGCTTTTGTGACCTTGTTACAGATAGCGTCATTGTAGGTGAAAATAAAATTAAATTAAAAAAAAAAAAAACAAAACAGTAATAACAGTGAAACCTGCATACAGCCAGGCATAGCAAATGAGCTGACATAGATTTTCAAGATACTAAGTTAGAAGGAGGGCTGGGCACCTAGGGGATCAAAAAGACAGAAGATAAAGGAACTTTGTAGGACAAAGAGAAGTTCAGAGACAGACTGGGCAGCAGAATAGGTTGCTTGAACTGGCTGGAAAGAAAATTGTGCTAATATCATATGGTAGCAGCAATTTTGAATATCACTTATTTGCACATTTTCCAGGCCAGGCTTGCACAAATCATGATCCGAATAAATTTCCAGATTTTGATGCCAATCAATTGCATTTGGGTGGTTCTTAATTGTAATTTTACATAAAGAAAGTTAAATGCATATGATTAATGATAGGGTTTCATTTCTGAGAGTTTGTAATTGCTTTAAGTTAATGGGAACCACAAAGTGTAATACAATATCTTGTTGATTTAGACAGTAGTTTATTTTCTGTATTTCTTCATTTGAGAGACACTCAGGTATGAAGAACAGATGTGCAGATGTTAGCCTGGTGTGTAGTGTGCCCAGAGGGAGAAGTGTAGGTCAGGGATGATTTTTAAAACAGATTTCTTTTTAAGGTGTGGGATGTAGTACCTTTAGGGGTTATCTTTCTGAAACTTCTAGATGACATTTCTAAATTGTTGCTGAGAAAACAAGCCCTTCCATCTCCATAATACCAAAAGGAAGCTGTGCCTAAGAAGTAAATGTAAAATCCATTCCTAGTGCTGACAGACGTAATTTTTGTTTGCTATTTTGGAAAATGTTCAAAGTTGGTTTTCCACTGCAAATCTTACCAGTGTCCTCTGGGAAAACAAGTATAACACTTCTAAAGTGGTGCCATCACAGTTACTGATTTCTGCAACTAAAGGTGTAAAGTTAAAGGTGAGGAAGCTATAGTTCCTCAATATATGTGTTCAACTGAGTAGTGGTGAACATCCGTATTCTAAGGACAAGAGGAAATTGGAAGGGAGGAAGCAGAGTTTGTCTATGCAAATTCATGGACAAGTTATATCTGGTGACACCAAGTACTGAACTTTTTCAGCCATTCACTTAAGCAGCTAAATCTAATTGTAATAATGCAGCATTTTAATGTCCTTTAGTAATTTCTAACCCTGGATCTTAATGCACTTTATAAACCACAGCATTATTGTATCAATTGCTGTGGTGGATGTGAGCCCAAATCACAGACTGGGACACTAATTAGGTGTCCACTGTATTAGGTTCTGTGTAGTTGGGACAAAACCAGAAATCACACTCATAGCCAGGACTGCATGTTAGTGCAATGCAGTTACAGGTTGTACAACTGTCTGCCGTGTGGGACCACATGCAGTCCTGTGTGGAGCTAGCTGAAGGTCTTTCATTCATTGAAAATTTGCCCCATCTTAAACTAATTATTAGCTGACACTCCCAAGGTGGGTTTCATGTCATCAACTTCAGCTGCCTGCAGTTTATTGTCCTGGAACATATTCTGAAATGGAGGAATGAACTAGGGGCACCCTGGCTGTGCCTTGAGCTCTCCATTAATGCTAAAGGGAGGATGGACAGCCAGCTCAGATGGGACTCCTGTGACTGTTAGACAGCTGAAATTAGGTGAACCTCACCCTGACTTGGTAAAAGCGGATCAGATTTCCTTTATTATTTCATGCTCACCTTTTTTCCCCCGAGTGTCCGGCTTGTTTCAGACTCTTCCTACCTTCAAGGACTGATTGCTTTCCTCTTCCCACTCAATACATAATGATTATTTGGCTGGCTTACTGTGTGGATTCCAGCCTCCTGGAACCTGTGGGTTTTCAGGCAGGAAGGTATCTTCTAGCAAGGAACAGCACTGGTCAGTATTTTCCTCACCAGCAATTCCCCAGCTTCTCCTTTTCTCTGCAGGAGAATGGCCTGAAGCCACAAATTTCCGTGTGGTGTGACTGTATTGGCTACGTAGGTTCTTCTTTGCTACAGATTCAGTATTTTATCTCCCTCATCTGTATAAAAAAAAAAAAGCATGGGGAGGTATCATGGGTATATCCCACTTCACAGGATGTTTTAGGCTAAATCTCTTATGTTTGTAAGGCACTTGGAAAGCCTGTGCAAGTATAAACTTTGGCACTATTGAAATGTTCATTGAGAGCTTCTGAAGTTGAACAATGTAATTCTGTCAATAGCTTTTGCATTTAGAAAGATATGACCCATCACTAAATTCTTGTATGGCGTTAATTCAACAAAGTATTTTAAAGTTTGATTGAACTCCTAGACCTATTGGGCTAATAAGAACTTTCTCTTCAGCCAGCTCTTACAGCCCAGATTGTGTAGATAGCCACGTAAAAATGTAACTAATACTCCTGGAAAGAGGGAAGCTGAAGTACCTCCATTGCAGAACTTTTGGAATTGCTCTACTTGCTTTGGTTCCTTTCCCATTAAAATCATAGAAAAAACCTGTTCCTGACTTTAAGGGGAGCAATGTTAAACTAGCACAGAATATTTTGAAAATTCCAAACTAGTAATTTAATCTTAGGATTTAACCATAATGGCCCTTCTAAATTTTTTTTTTCCAAAGCTGCACTCAAAATAAACGATGTGTTAGTCCCTAATAAATGGTCCTTGGTAAAAGCATGTATTATGCTTCCTTTGAAAAGTCATTTATTTCTTTTGGTGGGTTTCAGATTCGGCTGTCTCCCTGGCATGCTGTTTTAACATTTTCTTCCTTCTAGGAGTTTGTATAAACCCTGCAACTTGCTGTGTTTCTGTACAGCAACACATGTGCATCTGTGCGTAACAACATGAAGAGGGTAACCTCAGACTTATTAGTATAGTTGTCTTCAGATTGAAAAATACTTTCTGTAGGTTCATTTCTTAGAATCCGCTTCCTGATTTCTTGCTTATTTAATCATGTAGTGTTTATGAAATAAAAGACTCCCAGGCTGTCAGTCAGAACTCTTAAGCCTTTTGCAGACTATAAATTCACATTCCAGTAGTTATAAATAGAAAACACTATTGCAATGGTTGTAAAACTCTCTCTCTGATGACTGTATGTTGTACTGCACCAACAAATTAGAAAAAGAGATGGTTGGGGTACTGTTGTCAACAACTTTTTGCTCAGAATTTCCATCAAGCCAGTAAGTGAGCTTGTGCTGGTGATTTGTAGTATCTGTTATCACCTTTCGTCAAACTCAAAGGACAAAGGAAATACAGGATATTCCAGATGGGAGTCTGGTACATGTGCGCTGAGGAATCTGTTTGTGTTTCCTCTGATTGTTAGTGAAGGACAGTGGGGGTGCTGTTGCTTGTTGCATTATTTTTTGTACTAGTGACCATATCCAAGTGACTTCTGTTAATGTGCTGTAATTTACAGTTCTTTTGGGATAGGGTATTCATCTTTTCAGTAATTCCTACTGCTGTTGTAAGTTTTGCAACACTGTAGATTAGAAGCTGCAGAAATTACTCTGCAAAAGAGTAAATTCCCTTTTAACTGTGATCCAATGTTCCTCAGCTTTTCCTTTATGTTTTTACTTACTACTCTTAGAATAGGCCTCACTAGGATACTAACTTCTGCAATGTCCTGGTTAATCAATATTAATATCATTTTCTGAATGTGTTTCCAATTATGTTTCTGGCCCCTTTATTACAAAAAAAAGAAGTATTTGCTATTGAGAATTAAATCTGCAACACGCCAACTTTTTTTGTCTGTAACTGCTGCTATGGAATGGTATTATATCACTTTTGGGTTTGCATATACACTCATGAATCATTCAGACTTCTCTCGTACATCAGCCACAGAAGATGATCTGTACCAGGTTTGTGGGAGCAATGGCAATCTATTGGAAATGGCAAGAATGACACAGCCCATTGTGGGACAGGCTGTTTAGCTGAGAAATTAAAAAGGCAATGTAACGCAAGCTGAGATGCAGAAGCTGGGCAGAAGTTCATTAAAAAAACGCCTGACTGGATGAGATCAACGATCGGTCTAGCCTGTTTGTCTTCAGCGGAGGCGGTATGAGAGGCTGTTTAGGGATAGCATGCAGACTTAGCCACTTCCACAGTCTATTCTCGTACTCTCCCAGCATCACAGCTGGTGTATTAGGGATGTTGGAGACATAGTCTTTTTAGTGTTCGTGGACCCGTTTGTTTCCCATGAATTTGCTTCATTCCCACTTGAAACTGCTGATACTGTCTGCCTCAGCAGCCTCCTGTGGCAGCAAGTTCCAGAGGTTGACTACTCACTGTGGAAAGTACTTTCATCTGAATTCAGTCAGTCTCCTATTAGTTTCATAGTGTCCCCTACTACTTTTTCTAGTATTGCAGGATCTTATTCTGTTTGATCCTGCTTACATTCAGCTATCTGCTTTTTTTCTGATACTGTAAACTCTGATCATATCTCCGTTTTAGCTTTCCCCTCTCAACGGGAGGGTCCTAGACTATGTAGTGTACATAGATGAGAGAGCTGCTCTGTCCCCTTGATGATTTTAATTAGTCCTCTCTAAATCTTCTGTAACTTCACTACAAAATAAAAAACCTCTTACCTATGTGCTACAAGAAGTATGTCAAGCATGAGAATCTCTTGAACAACCTCAGCAGTAAAGGTAGAAACAAATAGTTCACGGAGCATCTGTGGTAGCATTATCATCCTTTTTATGCCTTTGTCATCAGCTGGTCTCACTAATCACAAGATAGCTTCCTGCTTTTGATGTGTTCAAAGAATGTGCTATCAGTTTGGGCATCATTTTCAAGTCACTCTTCAAATTCTTTTTTAGCCCTCTTTATTTCCTGTTTACATTTGAGCTGCTTTATTTTATGGGATTTTTCTGTCCTCACTTCAGAAAGCTTTCTGGTTTGGTGGCTTGTTTCTTTTTTTTCTTTTTAATGCTGATCTTCTGCCTTTGAAAGCTTCCTTTGCTTTCCTATCGAGCCATCCATGCAGAGGGGGTTTGGACTGTCTTGTGTTCTTGTTGGTCTGACACGCATTACCTAAGCTTCTAGTATAGTGTATTTCGTGGCCCTCAGGCTTTATGTAGACTTCTTGGCTTTGGACCTAACCCTTTCAGAGTTTTTGGAGGGGGGAGGGGGTGCTGGTTTTTACTTTTTTGTAATTGCTATTTTTTTTAACATTTTCTTTTTCTTGAAATTGAGTCGCCATGAATTAGATTTTTTTAGCTTTCTCTCTTTTTCTAGCTTTAAGCTGTGGTGTATGATGATCACTAATGCAGAACACCTCTCCTATTAATAGCTGTTGTCCTGTGTACCAGCTGAGACCAACTCCAATATTTTTTTTTTTAAGTAGCAAGTATTTATGTGTCAAAAAAATTAGATTTCTGTATCTTAACGAAGCATTAACTCAGTCTGGTGAAGTTAATTGTAGTCTCTTTGAATTTGTACCTGACCTAAATTTGCAGCTTCTCTAATTTCATGAAGCTGAGCCAGTGATTCTGGCATTGCCCTAATCAGAGGGTTGGTGGCACAGCTATGCTATTATTGTTAACATCCATGATTTTTACCCACAAGGATTCCAATGTGCTACTTTTTACCCCATAATATTTTTATGCTGTGCCACTGTATAATATCATTCACATACAGTGCCTCTCCCTGACCTGTGTGTCCTATTCCATCATTCCTATCAAGCAGGTAATACCACATCTCATTAGTTATCCTCCTTCCCTCACACTCCAAGAAGCCTATTATATTAGGGCTGTCATTTGGCGCCAAGCATTTTAGTTCCCTCTCTAACTTTTTAGGCTTCTAGCATTAATGTAGAAGTACTTCCAAGTATTGGCCTTACAGCATTGCTTACTGTTGCCTGTGCAATTCAGCTGGCACGGTAGGCAGTCTAATTTACCCTTCCTTATTCACTGAGAACATGCTGCTTACTTTCCTCCTGGCTCTTTCAGAAATGGCGTTGCAGATTAGTTATGACCACCCCAGAGGTTTGCCTCAATCTGAACTGAGTGCTCCTGCAACTGTTGGCTTGTCCCCTGCTTCTAGGTTTGATGCTTCTCAATAGCTGGTTTAGGTTTCCATAATGATGTGCTTGTTTTTACAACGAACAGGCAGCCTGTCCGTCCTGTGCAGGTGTCTGCTGTTCCAGACGTCTCCCTGGTTCCCAGTGTAGCTTAATTCCACACAGTCATCTCCTCCATACCCTGGCCCTCTGTATTTCTTGTCTCTTGGGCCATGTACGTAACTTTTCAGAGGATATTACTATGGAAGACCTGCTTAGCTCCTTTTCAGCAGTCTGATTTTAACCTTAACAACAATATTTTTACATCATGGTACCAAAGTGGACAGTGACTATAGGCTTTTTCCCCTGCAACCTGGGTATTTTCTGAAAATTCCTACCTTTGCACCTGACAGACATTAGCATGGGGTCGTCTTGGACATCAGAAGCCCAGATATCTGTGTCTGAAAAAATAATCTCCTACTTCCAGCTAATTCCTCCTATCCTTGACAATTCCCTTCTGGTGCAGAAGCATCCTGGGCACGAGAAGGCACAGTGACAAAGGCTGACACTGTGGATTAAGAAGACAGCACTGAATCCGTGTATCAGTTTCATGACTAAAATGAAGGTTAATTTTACAGTCATTAATTTCATAAGCATCCCATGTAAGCTTGTCAGTTCAGCTAATATTGCCACACCACTAGGCAATAGTAGTTTGTTTGTACTTACAAGAAAGGCTAATGCCCAGATTGCCAGGCATTGGCCTTGGGCAATGCCTTCCAATTAACCCAGACTCCTGTCTGACAGTGTGGCAAAGGAGTCACCGACTTGGGGACATGGAGTGACTTACAAGCCAGCCTGTCCTGGCTGGTGCAAGCAGCAGCAATAGCAGGCTTGAAGGAAGGACACATTTGAGGGAATCTCTGCAGAAAAGCAGAGATTCACCGCTGTCGAAGGATACTGAGGAGAAGAAAGTGTTTAAAAAAAAAAATATTTCAAAAAACCAGAAAAGATAAATTGTCTTGGTTTTCAGTATGGAAAGGAGCATTTTTGGTAAAATTTTGGCAAGTCTGTTCAATGAAAATGTATTTTCATTGCTAACAAGATTTTTTTTTTTTTTTTTTTTTTTTTTACTTTGAAAACTTATGTCATTAGCCATACTGGAAGCAGAAAACACAAAACCTCTGAAGAGACTTAAAAGCAATGCAAATGTTTCAGATCTTCATTAGAGAGGAGAGTCCCTGCTGACAAAAGGGCTTTCAGAACCTAAACACCTTCGGTGCTTCACTAAACCAACCCGAGTTTTGCCTGACAGCTGAAAGATATTCCCTGTGGGTCCTTTATGCTCCTGTCTGCAGAGTTGATTGAGTAAATATGCAGCAACAAGGAACAGTCTTATACCCCGTGTCTGGCATTTGCTGGCTGATATTTTTAACTTAAGGCAGATACAGTTCAATAATGTTGCTTGCATAGCTCCGCAGTATTCATCAAATACGGAAATGACTTTGATAAATACACCTTGCTACATCTTCAGTTTTTTGCAGCAGTCATGTTACACTTTAAGTTTGAAGAACTCAAGTGCAGACTTCTGGGAGGGTGTTAAATCACCACTGGGACTCGGGATCAGAGGAGCTTGATAGTCTGTTCCTGGAGACAGTGTTAAAACACTTTAGCTGTAAAGTCTGCCTGAAGAGCCTGCGTGGATTCTTTAGGTAAGGTGGCAGGAGGTTAGAATTCGGAAAGTTTCCTGCTTTGAGAAAGGAAACACTTTTTCAGCCTAAACAGGTATAGTTTTCATGGGTACTCAATCTATGACAGGCCATGTGCGGAGTTATCCTGACTGAGGGCCAGCAGGCTGGTGGACAGCTTGGTGGGTGGCAGGGGCAGAGAAGCAGTCTCCAAGCTCTAGGGACAGACTGGCTGCTACCTTTCATTTCTCCCCCCTGCAGACTGTTTGATCACATTTTGAATGTGACATCATAGAGATTTCTATGACAAAAGTTGGTCTGTAAGTTGTGTCCTGCTTTTTCTAACCAACCAAAACTCTGTGCAGCTGCTTGGATCACTGCTTAAGCACTGAAGGTTATTTTCAAGATCTGCTTCTTGACACGTCCTCATTTTGGCCCCAGCTATTTTTAGCTGATGCATTAGTGATGTTATTAGATCCATGAACATAGTGATTACATTTTTTTGAAACTAAAAATTTCAAACTAGCCAATAATGTGTGCACCGTTTTTTAATAATATTTTTTACATAGCTGGAATTGCGGTTGCCATGGGGATATTTTGTGATCATGTTCGGGTGAAGAAATGGACAATGATGCCAGAAGCTGAAGGGAAAACTGATTGTAATATCACAAGCTGTGGAGAATTTAGGTTTTGAACAGCTCTGTAGTAATGCATTACACATTTCCTGTGTGGGTTGATGTTTGTGATAAAACCTTTCACTTTTTGTGAATATTTTTATAGATTTACAGCAATTAGTCAACTATTTACAAGGAACAAAATGTGACCCCCATTAATCACAACTAATCAAATTCAGTGTGTTCAGTCATAAAATTTTCAGTCACCGTTTTCGCTACTTTCATCTTTATTCATGTTTTCCAAGTTAGTCATGTTTCATGAATTGGTATTTACAGCTAACATGCTGATATCTGAGAGCTTTTTCCCTTTTTCAATAGACATTTAATTTCACTGCTATGTAGCCTGGAGAGGTGACCCACTCTAAGCTAGAATTGCTGTCCTTCTGTGAAGTTAATGTTCATGCAAATGGTAGGACTTGACAGTTCCTGGAGACTATAGTACTTTATCTACAGGAGAGGGGAGAAAAGGAGGGCAGAGGGAGCTTGCACTGTGCCTTGCAAGCGTACCTCAGCTCTGCTTTGCAGAGTTGAGGGAAATGCAGAGCCTTCACGTTACTTGAATGCCATCATCTCAAACTTCTGCCATGTAGCAGGCAGTCTGGTGCAGTTTTCTAACTTTAAGTCATTTTGGTAGAGGACAACCAAGTACTCACTTCTGTTGCTTTGCTCCATAGTAATTGTTAAGATCCAGTAGGAACTTTAAATGCAACTAATGAATTTGTCACTACTGGCTGATGACTGGCTCCACTGGTAGTTTGAGACCTGCACGGCGCTAAACAACAGAGACATGCTGTGCTCTGGTGTGTACTTGAAGAAAGGCCATTAAGAGTTGAAATGTCAACAGTGACCCCATGCACCTGTAATAAATGTAAGCTCTGTAATTAGTAGCGAGCTGTCTCAGAGGGCTACAGACATACTAAGATTAATTTTCACTATGGTGTGCCCAAAGTTCTTGTATAGCATAAGGCAACCAGTTAACGTTGTCAGAAGAGACTATCAAGTTACGGCATGTCTGGCTTGATGACAGCATTAGATTCTAAGGTTCTAGTGGCAACAATTGTCCATACATTTTTCTCAAGCTTAGCACACCCTATGAGTGCAGAGCAGAATACCTGTAGAGGCACACCTCCATTGTGAGCATGTGTGTCTCGGTTCCTCTGCTTCATTAGGCATCAAACTTAGTATAGTAACCAATACTTACAGGATAAAATAATGCTGAATTACATGTGTATATATAGATATCATAGAATTGTTTAGGTTGGAAAAGACCTTTAAAATCATCAAGTCCAGTCGTTAACCTAACCCTGCCATTCCACCACTAAACCATGTCCCTAAGCATCTCATCTACCCATCTTTTAAATGCCTCAGGGTTGGGCACTTGACCTGGGCACTTGACCTGTAGGCCTTGGGCAGCCTATTCCAGCGCCTGAAAAACCTTTCATTAAAAAGATTTTTCCTAATGTCTAACCTAAACCTGCCCTGGTGCAACTTCAGGCCATTTCCCCTTGTCCTATTGTCCATTACCAGGGAGAAGAGACTGACCCCCACCTGGCTACAGCCTCCTGTCAGGCAGTTGTACAGGGCGATAAGGTCTCCCCTCAGCCTCCTCTTCTCCAGGCTAAACAATCCCAGTTCCCTCAGCCGCTCCTTGTAAGACTTGTGCTCCAGACCCCTCACCAGCTTTGTGGCTCTCCTCTAGACATGTTCCACCAACGCAATGTATGTCTTGTAGTGAGAGGCCCAAAACCGAACACAGTATTTGAGGTGTGGCCTCACCAGTGCTGAGTACAGGGGCATGATCGTTTTGCTAGTCCTGATATTTTATTCCTGATATATTTTACTTACGAGTACTGGAGGTGCCAGAAAGGTAGTCATTACATACCAGCTTGTAAAGAAATCACATGTTGAAGAACTCTTCTGCCCCTCTGTTCCAGGCTTTGCTGCTGCCCGTGAAAGACAGGTGGCTCTGGGTTCATATGAAGAAGCTTCAGCCAAGGGTAACTGACACGAGAGCACACTTCAGGCAAAAAGGCATTTCAAAAGGTATCATAAAGCACATCTAGACTGGAATTTGTAGTTGAAAGGAAAAACTATTATCCTTTGGGCTGAAAAGTGACCCATGGCTTTAGGCATTAGTGATTTTTGATAAATGACCTGGTTTTCCCTCTTCCCGTGTGGGAGGCAGTTGGTTTCCACTGTAAACCTGGACTGTAGACAATTTGCTTTATCATATTTGTAGTAAAGGTAACATAACCTAATGCAACAGAGAAAGAGAGCTTTTGAAAATGTCTTCCAGGTGTTTATTTCTAGAAATAATCTGAAATCACAATACAGCAATTCAAACATGAAACCTTTAATACATTTATTAACATATGGGATCTTTTTTCTCCTATCTTGTGAAGTAGTTGTGTTTTCATGAAATACATATTAGCATTACTTTTGGCATGCTATAAATGTGACATTGCTATCGCGTATGAACTGTTTTGGTCAAAAGCCATGTTAACTGCCCCATCAATTACACTTCTAAATGCCTGTCAAATTAAAAAAATGCAGCTCTGGGCCCCTTAGGGTTTTTCCTCCTTTTAGGCAAAGACTTTTTTGTTTTCACTCACCACTTTTGATCTCCTTATCATTCTAGAAAATTTCTTGCTTGGGTTTGGTTTTTTGGGGGTTGGGTTTTTGTTTTTCTTAATGAGAACTATCTTTGTGTGGGAAGCAAAAGGAGCATTGTGAAATGCAAAACTTTGGGATACTGAAAGAGTCGGGGCATTTAGAATTTCTTATGGATGGGTTACTATTGTGAAGGCAGCATTTAATGTGTTGGGTAAAGTAGTAAAGTTGCAAAGGTAATTGCTGTTATATCTTACTCTGTACGTTTAAAACAAAAAAAATGCTTAGCATTCTGTGCAGTGCATCTGTTAGTAAATGTTGCCATTTCAGCCATGGCCAGGTATACACTCACATATAATTTCCCCTTAGTATATTTCTGTGAAGAACTTTTTCTGAGATCCTAAGACAAAATAACTGTGCCACTCCAGAACACACAGGTACTTAATTCTGTATGTTCAGTAGACCAAAGATTATTGAAATGAATGTGGTGAAACACAGCTGGAGTTAAATGAACTATTGTTCTCACAGGGTAGGCTAGATTAAAAACCATGAAAAAGAAAAAAGTTTAAAATCTGTTTTTTAATGGCTCCAACTACAAGCCTATCTCAAGGCAAGCAGCTGGCAAACATATGAAATTTTTCCCCCCACAGGTTTTATAAAAATGAATTTTGCATTCATCCAGCCATGTCTTTCTAAGGGTGCCTGCTAGCACATCATTCCTGAAGGAAGCAGTCCATCTGGGCAGGTCATTTGGAGGCTGGCAAAGCAACTGTCCTACCACAGGGACAGTGCATGGTGACTGGGAGCAGGGTACCCCCAGGGAAAACTCGAAGCTTATCCCCAGGTATGCAAGCAGGAACCTGATGAGGGTTCTCTGTGGCATTGCTGAATGTTCTTTCCCTCCCAGTAGATGCATGTCTTGTCTACTTGTACTGCAGTACTCTAACTCTGATACTGCAGGACTGTTTGACTGTATGAGAACCTCATGTAGTCCTGACAGCCTCTGTGTAACATTATTTGGCTTATACATATTTTATTATGTTTCGCTGTTGATAAGAGTCAGATAAAAATTATTTCCAGATTACAGTAAGGAGCTTCAAACTTAATAAGTGTTGTTAGATCATTGACCATATTAAAATAAAATTTTAAGAGGCTATACATCAATGTTCAGAGGAAACTGTTTAAAAAAGAAAAAAAAAGTGTAACATTATTGGCCTAAAGATACTGCTGAACCTTGGGAAAAGATTTGTGCCACGTTTCTTATGACACTAACATCATGGAGAATATAAACCAGTCATTGGCACTCTCTCAAGAAACACATCACTGTAATTCATTATAACAATACCACTGTGATATTTGTTCATAATATTTATGAAAGCTAGGCTATGAAAACACTATGCACTGACTGTCAGTGGTGATGTATCATTCTTTAAAAGAGAATATACATGACAAAATGTTTTAAATGAACTCTAAAAATATACTGGTGAGTTAAAACAATTTGGCTGGTCTTGCACTTCATGCCAGGAGGGGCTTCCCAGGATATGCTTCTGGATGGCCTTTTTGAGGACATATATCAAATAGTCATGTATTTATTATGTCCCAGTCAGTCTTCAAAAGCAATGATGAATGTTGTGTAGTGTACATAGTCATTACAGTTCCGTGTAATACTCTGCTCGGTTTCCAGTTGCTGTCTTTTCCATAGAAAACAGAGATGCCTGTGTCATGTCAACCCAATAAACCCAGCTTTTACCCACAAAGTGTTCCCAGTGGCATAAAGCTTTGTGACCTGGCAGAGGGGTATAGATGCCAGGAGCCCTGGAAGGAGGCTTCTGCTCTGCTTCCCCAGTTGTGTCTGTGCCCAACAGATTCTGGGGGAGCAGTCTGGCTCTTGCGTGTCTTTGGAGGCTTTATAAGCCTTCACAGCTTCCAGTAGCGTGCTGGGATTCACTGCAGTTCTGACGTCAGTGTAAATCTGGATTTCTTCTCACTGAATAAAGCAGCGCATTTCTTCTGTGGCTGAATGGTCCTGATGACATGCAATTTTTCCATCTTCCCCGTCAGCATTGTGGGGAACATAAGTAGCATCAATGTTCTGACATTTCTTGCAACCGGGCATGGGCTAAGTCCAGCTCCTGGTGAGAGGAGGTCAGCAGTCCTGGATAAACTCAAGCAGAAGAGTAAGCTGCATCTTGAAGGTGCTGGGGTTGGGCTGAAGCTGAGACCCAGTGTCAGGCAGAGCACAGGTTCATTTCCCACTTCACAAAGAGGTGAGAGATTTCATAGTGGTTCTGGAATGTAGTTTACTAGAAAGGGAACTAGAAACCTGAACCTCTCTTCTCCCGGTCTCCCCAGGAAACCCTCCTACTCTGTCCACTCTAGTTCATTTCTCCTCAATCACTTGATTACTTGCTGTGCTAGGGTGAGAAGGGAGAGATGAAAAGCAAAAGGGAAGGCAGTCACATCTTGCCACCATGCACAAAGGCTCCAAACAGAATTCAAGCTTGTGGCTGGCAAAAAGTGGACAAATCTAAAATGGCTTTTTAAGCTCAGTTTCCTGGATTCACTACCCTTTGCACGACTGCTTAGATTTGAGAACAATAAATACCATCACTGCAGGAAGCCCCAGATTTGAATTGTGTGCATGCACAGCTATTTATGAATCATCCATTTTTACTTAGCCACTTCCATCTAAGGTAGTTGGCTGAGTTTAGTAATGAAATAGCATCTCCAGAAGTCCTCTGCCAGATCAGCTTATTGTTCTGAAAAAAAAAGACATCTCAATGCTAGTTTTCTGAAAGGCTTCTTTAAACAGAAATTATTTGGAAAAGGTAAGATAGATGCCACGCTAGACTTAATGTGCTGTAGTCAAGGGCTACAGGTTAAAAACATAAGAATGGAAATTAAAAAAAAATGGCAAACTGAGATGGAATAAAAAAATAAGAAAAGCAACTAAGAGACTGTGGATAACATGAAGGGAAAGATTAAAACTGGAGCAGATGCTTATGTAGTGCTTTGTGCAAAAGGATATATTCTACCTTGTGCCTTTAG
Source organism: Egretta garzetta (assembly GCF_000687185.1). NCBI lineage: Eukaryota > Metazoa > Chordata > Aves > Pelecaniformes > Ardeidae > Egretta > Egretta garzetta. Next base: position 6,048,183 of record NW_009260022.1, on the reverse strand, counting down.
CTTCTTTATCACTTGCTCTCTCTCCATCTCTATTTATGCCTATAATTATATATTATTTATAAGTTATCCATTTCATCTTATGGGCTTTGGGGCTCTGAAAGTGTAAGAATCTTTTGCCACTTACTTCCAGTTTAATTAACTCTCAGATTTATGCATTTCCTTAAATTGACATAGCTCACTGGCGTGAAAATTTCCTATTACCTTTCACTACTAAGTACATTGTTTATTTGGGAACAATACCAGGTATTAAGAATCAATGTTCAGGTACATGCATTTTAATCATATTAAGGATGACTGAGTCATGCTGGGATTGTACCTGTGCCAAAGGTTACATCAGTGATTCTGCCTGATAATTTAGACAGGTAATTGCAATCACAAATAACTGTCCACATATATAATGACGTTTCACCTGCAACACTAGAATCAAGGCCAAAGTGAAGCTGGCTAGGAGCCAAGGCTGTACCCTTGCTGTTTTGTTGGTGTGGAGGAAATAAATGGTATTGCTCCAGATCAGGGAAGTAAGAAACTCAAGACTCCTATTAGCAGTAAGGAATTGTTAGTGAATCTTTCTGGTTGAAATGATGATTGTCCTTAAAAGAAAAATTTAAAAATGAAGCCAGTACATATTGGGTAGCAATTTGGTTCCCATTTGAACTTTAATCAAGAAGACTTAGTAATCAGTATATCAACTTTAGTGATTACTTCAGTCAGAATAATTAATAGAAAATATGATGTTTAGATTTAAGTGTGAAAAGTCAAAGAAGTATTTAAAAGTAGGATGTAGGTTAAAAAGAACTAATATCTTCATCTGGCCTAAATAACAGTTGCTTAATGTTTCCAAACAAGTCAGATGAAAATTCACATATTGCATGGTTTGTAGATAGACAATATGTAAAGTAACAAATAAGATGTAAAAAGCTGTGAGTATATTTGTCAAGCACACTACAAACACCCTCCGGATGATCTTATGAGACCATCCATGCTCTTGAACAAAATTTTGGCAGAACAGCCAACAAGATTTCAGTATTATCCAATCTGAATTTTAACTCCAGTCTCAGTTTTAAGCTCTAGACCAACACTAATCTATTCCTAGGTATTGTTTTCTCGGTCCATTTCTAATATTCATCTTGGTGATATAAACATTTTATTTTTTTGTAATGCAGAGGGACAAAGATTTTTTTTTTTATAAATAGCCGAGGCTGTGAAAAGTGCCTGCATCTCAGCTGTGTTCAGTGGAAAAAAAACTATGGATGTTGCTGTTTATTCTGAGTATCAACAAACATTTGGAATAACAAATACTTGTTAAAAGGAAAAAAAAGCAGGGCGTATGCTTATGCAGGATTTTACTGTCAAACAGCCTACATAGCTCTGATCCACGAGAACATCTGCTCATGCAGAAATAACAAGTTTCTTAGGGAGTTTGTTGTAAGCCATATTATTCTAGAAATCTTTTGACCTGCAGTAACTGATGACTTAATTTTCCATTTCCAAGTCAGATGGAAGTTTACTTTGTGAATGGGTAGAATTGTATTACTTTTGAGCTTCATGTTTTCCAATCACTTTTCTTCCAATGACTTTGACCAGTCATGAACTGTGTGGATGGACAAAAACCAAGTTGTGTGTTGTTCTTAACCTCCATCCATGTTCTTTATGAAGGTTCTTTTCTAATCTCTACAATAATTTATAACATTTGTGGCAGCAAAGATGCAAAGGTTATTATGGGTTAATAGCAACTGCAATTAGTCACTTAGGATTTAAGGCTTCTTCCGTCAGAGTGGCAGGATCGTTAGTGCAACTGAAATGCATCTATACCAATTCTTGCAGCATGGGCAACAAACAGGAGGAATTAGAAGCCATCATGCAGCAGGAAAACTATGATATAATTGTCATCCCAGAAATGTGGTGGGATAACTCACATAACTGGAGTGCTGCCATGGATGGCTATAAACTCTTCAGGCGGGGTAGGCAAGGAAAGACAGGCAGTAGGGTAGCCCTGTATGCTAGAGAACGTTTTGATTGCTTTTAGCTCAATGATGGTGATGATAGGGTTGACTGTTTATGGCTGAAATCTAGGGGAAAGGCCAACAAGGCAGATATCATGGTGGGAGTCTGTTATAGACCACCCAACGAAGAAGACGACATGAAATATTCTACAAACAACTGGGAGAAGTCTCACAATCACTAGCCCTTGTTCTCATGTGGGACTTCAACTTACCAGATGTCTGCTGGAAGAACAATACAGCAGAAAGGAAACAGTCTAGGAGGTTCCTGGATTGTGTAGAAGACAACTTCCTGACACAACTGGTGAGTGAACCAACTAGGGAAAGTGCCCTGCTGGACCTGCTGTTTGTGAACAGAGAAGGCCTTGTGGGTGATTTGGTGGATGGAGGACGCCTGGGGCACAGCGATAATGAATGAAATGGTATAATTCTCAGTTGGAGAAGCAAGGAGGCGGGTCAGCAGAACTGTCACCTTGGACTTCTGGAGGGCAGACTTTGGACTACTTGGAAGGCTGGTTGACAAAGTCCCTTGGGAGGCAGTCCCAAAGGGCAAAGGAGCCCAAGAAGGCTGGTCAGTCTTCAAGGAGGAAATCCTAGAGGCACAAGAGCAGGCAGTCTCCATATGCCGAAAGATGAGCCGCCAGGGAAGAAAACCAGCATGGCTGAACAGAGAGCTTTGGCTGGATCTCGGGGGGGAAAAAAAAGGAAAGTCTATGAGCTTTGGAAGAAGGGACATGCATCTCAGGAGGACTACAAGGATGATGTGAGGTCATGCAGAGAGAAAATTAGAAGTACTAAAGCCCAAATAGAACTTAAAAGGGCCAACTCTGTGAAAGACAATAAAAAATGTTTCTGTAAATGTATTAACAACAAAAGGAGAGCCAAGGAGAATCTTCATCCTTTACTGGATGCAGGGGGAATCATAGTGACAAAAGATGAGGATGAGGCTGAGGTACTTAACACCTTCTTTGCCTCAGTATTTAATAGGAAAGTCAGGTGTTCTCTGGGTACCCAGCCCCCTGAACCAGAAGACAGGGACAGGGAGCAGAACAAAGCTCCCATGATCCAAGAGGAAATGGTTAGTGACCTGCTTGGACAATTAGACATACACAAGTCTATGGGGCCAGATGGGGTCCACCCAGAGGTACTGAGGAAGCTGGCAAAGGTGCTTACCAAGCCCCTTTCCATCATCTCTCAGCAGTACTGGATGACTGGGGAAGTTCCACTTGACTGGAGGTTGGCAAATGCAACACCCATTTACAAGAAGGGCCAAAGGGAGGATCTGGGGGACTATAGGCCTATCAGTCGTACCTCAGTGCCGGGGAAGGTCATGGAGCAGATCACCTTGAATGCCATCACACAGCACATCCAGGACACCCAGGACAACCAGATCAGGCCCAGTCAACCTGGGTGTATGAAGGGCAGGTCCTGCTTGACTAACTTGATCTCCCTATATGACAAGGTGACCCACTTTGATGAAGAGGGAAAGGCTGTGGATGTTGTCTGCCTGGACTCTAGTAAAGCTTTTGACACTGTCTCCTACAGCATTCTTCTAGAGAAGCTGACGGCTCACAGGTTAGACAGGAGTACTCTGCTGTGGGGGGGAAAAAAAAAAGCCCAGAGAGTTGTGGTGAATGGAGTTAAATCCAGTTGGTGGCTGGTCACAAGCAGTGTTCTCCAGGGCTCAGTTCTGGGGTCTGTCTTGTTTAATATCTTTATCAATTATCTGGGTGAGGGGATTGAGTGTGCCCTCAATAAGTCTGCAGATGACACCAAATTGGGTAGGAGTGTCAATCTGCTCAAGAGTAGGGAGGCTCTGCAGAGGAATCTGGACAGGCTGGATCAATGAGCTGAGGTCAATTGTGCAAGGTTTAACAAGGCCAAGTGCACTTGGGTCACAGCAACTCCATGCAATGCTACAGGCCGGGGGAAGAGTGGCTAGAAAGCTGCATGGCGGAAAAGGACCTGGGGGTGCTGGTTGACTAAACATGAGCTAGCAGTGTACACAGGTGGCCAAGAAGGCCAACAGCATCCTGGCTTGTATCAGAAATAGTGTGACCAGCAGGACCAGGGAAGTCATCCTTCTCCTGTACTTGGCATTGGTGAGGCAGCACCTCAAATACTGTGTTCAGTTTTGGGCCCCTCAGTTCAAGGACACTTTGTTGCTGGAGTGTGTCCAGAGAAGGGCAATGAAGCTGATGAAGGGTCTGGAGCACAAGCACTATGAGGAGCGGCTGAGGGAACTGGGATTGTTTAGCCTGGAGAAGAGGAGGCTGAGGGGAGACCTTATCACCTTCTACAACTACCTGAAAGGAGGGTGTAGTGAGGTGGGTGTTGGTCTCTTCTCCCAAGTAACAAGCAATAGGGTGAGAGGAAATGGCCTGAAGTTGCTCCAGGAGAGGTTTATATTGGATATTAGGAAAAAATTCTTCACTGAAAGGGTTATGAGGCACTGGAACGGACTGCCCAGGGAAGTGGTTGAGTCCCCATCCCTGGAGGTATTAAAAGATGGGTAGTCAAGGTGCTTAGGGACAGTGTTTAGTAGTGGACAGGTACAGCTAGACTAGATGATCTTAAAGGTCTTTTCCAATCAAATGATTCTATGATTTCTTGTTTAAACACTACTTCCTTACATGGCAAATTATATTTCCGTGGCCTCTTCTGTATTAAGTGCAAAGAACAGAAAGAAATGTTTTCCAGCCAAATGAGATTGCTCTGTCTCAAGCTGAATTCTAATAAATGCCTACAGTTTATAATTGATACTTCCAAGATGGTCTCAAGGAATTTAAAACAATCTAGAATTTAATAGCAATCAACAGAATCGAGACAAAGTGAAACTATTACGCTGAACTTATCGAAAAGCAGGGTTTAAATTGATGCTGCATATTATTCATTCTGACAGCTGCAAATTCCCATTAAAGATAGCAGAGACCAAAAGACAGCAACTAGAAGAGGAAATGCTAATTTATTACTTACAGAGAAACAACTCTGAAGCTAAGCTGTTCAGTTAAAATTATGAAATACTTTGCATTTCCAAGGTACCTTTGATCCACAGAAGCCCCAAAGCACTTTTTGAATTCTAAGTACAGTCTTAATTTCCTATCATACCAGGTGATAGGCAAGTGGTGTCTCTGGGGTGGAAATGTAACAGACATCATTCAATAGCAACCCTATGCAAAGACAAAATGAACCTTTTTTTTTTTTTTAAGTAAAATGGTATGGAAAGGTTACATCACTAAAGCATGTGTCCTCATGCTATCCTGCTTGTGTTAGAAGAATAGGGAATGAAGAAATCCAAAATCCATTCCTAACTGCACTACTGCTTGGTGTAAGATTTGAGACAAGTCACTTAATTTCTTATGCTTCACTACAGAAAGGGAAAATTGCTGTCTAACTTCAGTGGTGGTGTGCTGATAGCAGAAGAACGATACAATGAATTCCTTCTTATAGGAATTGTATATCAGCATTTGGGAAGGCTGAAGTACAGAGTTCTAAGAATGCTCTGTATAATTATTTTAAATCGTTCAGGTGGAAAAAACATGTAAATTATATAAATAGTAATTACTATATAATTTAGGAATTTGTAAGCAGGTTTATGTAAGGTTGATGTTTTGCTATGCAATAATTTCAGTTTCCTATGCAAGAATAAAGTTCTTTCCAGAAATTGTCACTTTAGGCAGGTTCATATGCATGGGGAGACTACACAGGGGCGTTATACTCCTTGCTTGATCAAAGGAGCAAGTAGTTTTAAACCATTAAATCTCTAGTGATATCACTCTTTAATGAAAAACTATTGGATGCAAGCACAGTGCCCTGTAACAGTTGAAGAGAGGGTTATCAACTTTCTAAAACCCTTGAACAAGTCATAGCTTAAAAGCTTGATGAGGTAGGGAAGGCTCATTCTGATGATATCGTGCTTCTAATGGTTTGTTTCATGAGTGTGTTGTTTGATTACTAAGGTACAGTGTGGACGAAAAGTGCTAAGACTGTTTTCTCTCTGTAGTGTATTGAACAATCTCTTAACGGACATCTTAACTGATTAACATTGTTGCTCCAGATTTAATGTGATGTCTGTTCCACTTAGCAGGCATCAAAATGTTATCTAGAGAGCAGTGAGGAGGGGGATGAGTACCTCAGAAACATATAGGGTTCATCCTTTCCCTTGGGAATATTTATAGGTACCATTACTGTCACTGGTGTCCATGTTTGCAAATGCCAAAGACTGGGTATTTTGAGTTGGCACCTTTGGTTAATGACAAAGTCACAGAAGTAGTGAATGTAAATATTCAACTACTACACTCTGCTGAGCAAGGCCTAGAGCACCCCTGAGACTTGCTCAGTCAGACATCAGGGCGGTTTACAGGGATGGTCCTGCGTGGCTGTAAAGCTGAGACTACATTCCTTAGACTAGCGCCTTCTCATGGGATCAAGAAATGGGATCAGGAGATACGACTGCCAGAGTTGGCTCAGTATATTGCTAAGAATAGGCCAAACCACTTCAAAAATTAATGAGCTGTATGAGTTTAGGACTACTAAGATTTATAGGCTATGGATAATCATCAGAAGGAGAAAATACTGTATGAAAACAAACACTGGGGAAATTTAGAGCCCTTATGTCTCTCCTGGCTTACACTGATGTAAATCAGGATTAGTTGCAGTGAAGTCACTTGACTTACAATAATAATAAGTAGGAAGAGAATGGGTAATTTATGCTCACTTTGCAGTACCACACAGATAGAATTAAGTGGTCTTTTTGGAAATGAGAAATGGGTCTTTTCTGAGCCACTTTGCAGGGAATTAAGAATGGCAACCAGATCCTTCATTCAATGCAGATTTTAGATGGGGAGAAACAAACCTTGGGAGACTTTTACAGTGTTTCTAAGAACATGTGTTATGTATTCGCTAGCTATAAGTCTGTGAAATTTATATACATTGTGGACTATGTTAATTTTCAAATAAATGTAAAATATACACAACAAGAAATTCTGATAGCTTCTTATAAACACTCTAAAATAGGGGGTGTTTTCTATAGTCAGCCAAAAATGCAATAAATCTACAGCATAAGAACTTTGCTGCTTCTCCCTGGCCATTCACTAACTCTTTGTCTATTTACAAAACTACTGCTGAGTGAATCTCAAAAGGAGGCCAACTATTCACACTGGGTGAAGCCTCCATGTCTAGAGTCTTATTCTGGGAATTAACCCCTCCAGTCAGGGCAAGAAAGAGGTGCCCAGCCATGTAGTGCCTTCCCCTGCTAATACCAATTTAAAAACAAAACAAAAAAACTAAACAGACAAACAAAAACCCACCAGAAAACCAAAACAGCTTCAGTAAAGGAAAATGAACTAGCTGGGATCATACCTAGTGCAGTAGGAAAAAGGGATGCGTCAATGCAGAGAGGGGCCTTTTGTTGAAAAGTATTTGGCCAAATTGCTTTTTGGTATATCAAACTGGATTTTTCTTTTTTCTTCCACTGATGAGCAGTTACTCCTGCATGTGTGTGTAGTGGTTAGAGGGAGCCTTCTCTCACCAATACAGTCCCACAAATAAACTATCAACTGGCTGATAGATTATGCAACACAGAGCTAAATTAACAAGATGATGGAGCAGCCTAAATTCCTATTTAATTTGGGTACAACATTGGCCTCCAAAATACAGTTTTGTTTTTAATCTGTTTTCTAGGCCATGAAGCCAAAAATACTCTGTCCTGTTGGAATGCACGTGCAACAGTCAATTCTCCATATATCCCAGGATGTATGTGAAATTAGGGAATTTGTCTTAGAAGTATTATCTTACAGCTTGAAAAAGCACATCCTATTGTGTGATTAATGTCCGATATTCAGGTAACTGGGACTCTCTAATGCTGAGCATGCTTTATTCTCCTTCCTTAATACAGCAGTGTGTTTTGGAAACCCATCTTCCTTTTGAGTTCAGGCACACACTGAAGGTGATTGTCGGGATCTCTCCATTCACGCCTCTGTTATCACAGAATTAGGGCACAGATGCATAAGGAATTTCAGCTTTTATAGACAGAATAAATGCCTTGGGCATCTGTTGTGCTTTTGCTGCCCAGAGTTATATGCTATCTCCTGCTCTACCACAGCTCTTGGGTAGCCCCATCCCTGTAACAACTTGCACTTTCACCTTTCAGGTGAGAGCATCCAAGCATCACTCAGCATGATCAGGTATTTTGTAATCATCACAGTGTAGTTTTGAAAAGGTCCTCATGATCTAGTTGCACAGCTGCCACCACCACAGGCTTTGAAATTATGCAAACGCATAGCTAAAAGGCAACTCAGGGTGCAGGGAGGTTACAGTGCCTGTGAGCAGAGAGAAATGAAGGAAATGGTAGGGACCAGGCAAGGAGAGACAGCATGATGCTTTGCTATGTCTGTCTACTCAGTGCAAGTGGAGAAGGCAGGAAGAGATTTCATTATGCAAGGGTATGGTTCTGCACTGGTACTTCTCATCACCTCTCATCAGTTGGGGGCTGAAGCTTTTTTCTCTTCCATTCAGGGACCCATCTCTTCCCCTTGCCTCCCAGCCCTGGCAAGCCTGTCTCCGCCACCACCATGGCTGCTGCGGTGAAAGATTTCTCTGATCTTCCCTGCTATTGAGGAGTGAATGGCAGAGCTGCGGGCAGAATGGAGGTGGGGTGGTATAGAGAGTAGCTCTGTCCACCACCACCCATGTCCTAAGATAGCACACTGGTTGCTCTGGGTAGCTCCCCTGCCCCAAACATACAGGCCTTCGTTACTTCATCACATGGTGGAGAGGCTTTGATGGTGCCAGGGAAAGATAAATAGGAGCAAGATAACATGCCCCTTTGCCTCTGCTTAGGGCAAAGTGCTCTTTGGAGTAGAATTGGGAGTCTAACCTGAAATTCAGTGGTTCTCAAGAGGAGTTCTGTCTTGGTATTCAAGCCTGTAGTTGAACTTCTTAGTTAAGTGCGTCAGTATTTTACATCTAAAAAATATGCATTATATTTTTAAAAAGCTGTTCAGGGCACAAATACACTTCAAAATGTTAAGAAGCTGACTTAAAGTCAGGAGTTCCTAAGTACCAAGGTAAACTTAATGTCATTCTGCTTTTATGTATTTGGGTTGGGTTTTTTTTTTAGAGTTGGGACCAAAAGAAGCAGCCTTAACCCAGACTTTTTGTGTTAGTTGTTAGAACATGGCTTAAATATTGGTTTTTTTTTTTTTCTTTTAAGTTATTGTTAAGTATGTGACAAACTATTAATCCATTAGTGAAGATATTGATATTCTCAAAGATGTTCCCTAATCTCCTTCAAGTATTGATTTAATATTATTATAGCATGGCCAAATACTATATTATTCTTTATCTAAATTAACATTTTTTCAAGATATATATAGGAAGGAAATGTGTGTTTATTGATTGTATGAATGAAATTACTTTAATTAAGGAAACAGGCCTACTGCCAAAAATGGCATACATGACTATTAGTGCAGGCTGCTTCCTACAACAGTCCAAAAAGGCATCATCAAAAGCAGATGCCTAAATTAGTTACAACGTACATCCTGGCCAGACGGATGCTTCAGACCTTTGGCCATTTGTAGGATAGATTCTTTTTCCTTTGAAAGCAAGCTGGAGCCCAGTAATACTTAAAGGGTTTCTACCAAAGATCGTTTAAGATTTTTCAGCTTTAAATTAAAAATTACTTCAGTGGAGCTTGAGTCTCTTGTCAGGAGATTCCCGTGTCAGCTTTCAGCACTCTCATTTAGATTAGTGCTTGGAGTAGAGGATATGAGATACTCAAGAAACGTTAGAAGTTTCATCTTTTTGCCTGAAAACATGGGGAAAAAAGTGATGACAGTAATGACTACTGAAAAGGAAACACCAGGCTGTGGTGCTTTGTTTTATTTCATAGCAGCATTCCGGTATTCTGACTTGCTTTCACAGCTTTTAGCCTCGGAATTAGTTAGAAATCCAGGGTGGATTTCCAGTGCTGTTGCTACCTCGTACAATGAAGAGGAAATCCTCAAAAATGGGCAGGAATCTACAGCCTAGTAACTTCCCATAAGAATGTGATTTTGGGATGTTGTGTAACTGAGAAGTCCGTGTATTTTTCTGAATCCTAGCTCCATAGTTAATGAGGTACTATTCTCACTAAATCTTCCTCTGATGCATGAGAATAAAAAATACTCCAAACATGGTGGAGTAGGCATTGTGGAATGTCTTTTCTCCACTCAAACTGGAAATGGTTAAAAAAAAAAATACAGCCTCTGAACCCAACGCCCACAGCTGAGTCTTAAATACTTGGAGGTGGGACTTAAAAGGGAGAATCCCACCACAGCAAGGGGTGTTACAAAACGAGCCAAGGAAGCAATGATTATTGATCAGGGGATGTCCTGGCAGCAGGGGTTGCCTGGATCTCTCTGGCATTGCCTGATGTGACAGTCGAGTCCCAGGAATCCTTGCGGCCTCATTGGGGCTATGGCATAGGCTGTAATAGGGATCGAAAGAGCCATTCACTGCTTAGCAAGACCCAAGCTTAGCTGCGATGCCAGTGATTTGGGCTATAGCATGCTCACCCCTGCTATGCCTGTGACAAGACATTGGCAGTTGACTTGTGCCTGCATCGAGGCATGTACCTCTGTACATGGGGGGATAGTGATCCCTCAGGAGAGCAAGCTGATGAGTAAGATGAGTTGTTTGTACCCCAGCCACCTGTGGGGGATGGAGCCATCCCAGCTTTCCAACAGCCTGTGAGATCATGTCTGCCTGTGTAACAGGGAACAAGTATAGGAGCATATGCAAACAATATATGTGATGGGAAACATGGGAGAGGCTGCAGCTCTGCCCTTCAGTGCTGATGAGTCGTAAGCGTGCTTCGTGTTACACTGCAGCATAGCCCCCACCACTGTCATAGCTGAGCCTAACCCTAAGATGACCAGCCTGGGCACCTGAAACGTTTTCTAAGCCCCTGACCTGACTGCAGCAGCCATATTTAATTTAGCCTTCCAGATTAAGGTTTCCTTCTTTACCTTCAGCATGAGGAAATGCGACTACAGACGTTCCCACCTTGTTCTCTGTATGTTATAGATGTGTCTGTACCAGAAGAAGATATTTCAGTGTAAAGTGCCTAATTGCATTCCATAGGAAATGGAATAGGAAATGTTTCTTCCAATATTCTAAATGGAAAACAGGAAAGTGTTCCTTCTGGCCTTTTTAACAAACAGAAATAGGATGTTACCGATTCTGGCAAGGTAGAGTGTGACTAGCCAGGGGAAATACTGAGCTATCAGGACTTAAAAACTTATGCTGTTCATTTTTGGTAGAACTGTTTTAAGCAATGGACAAACACTCTTGAATTCTCTCAGTCTCCTGAGCTCTGCCCCATGGGGTTCTTTGTGTGATGGTGTAAAAATGCACTGCTGAAGTGTTGACCTCCTCTGCACTTGCAAGCACCCTCTCTCTGAAGCCATGGGGTTTCTGTATCCTCTGTGCATACCGGCAGGGGATAATGGTTTCAGCAATACTTATGGGATGACTTACATAATTGTCACTGTCTCATTTTTGTAGCCACTCTAAATGCCGATAAAATCTTCCACCATTCTGTATAACTATAATGTATATGTATTATAGATGTAAATATTGTGACTGGTATCTTAGCACGTAATGTTTGCTTACGCACTTACACGCATGCACAGATATGTCCCTCCTATTGAAAAGTATCTAAATACCATAAGGAGACCTGCAAATCCAGTAACCAGTAGCCAGTATTTATTGATGATTTGGCATGTGTTTGCTATATATATGCATAAGCCTTGAAGACAGACTGCGTGAGGGGGTCCTCAAGTCAAGACATACAACCAGCAGCTGCTTTGGGTTAAATCACTTTAGAGGCTTAAAACCACATCGGGGGGTTGAGTGCTGTAGTACACCGAGTCACCAGTAAGGGGAACCCTTTTTGCAGTAAAGCTTCGAGCTTTTTACTGCTTTGATGGAGAGCGTGGTCATAAAGATAATGTGACATTTTGGTTCCAAAAAAATTATGTTTAATCAGAAGGCGAACAGAGATAAGCAGTTTAAAATGAAATCTGAATTACAATTTCAAATCTACTTTTTTTTTTTTCACTTCTCAATGAGGTTGAATAGGAAATGTGAATGAACCTGCATAATGCAGGGATTAACCCTTACAGCAATGCTAAAGAAAAGGAAGAAAGTTGATTTTTGACGGCAGGCTTTAAAACAATATGAATCAAAACACCTCAGAAAAGTGGCTGTCATCGGGCATTGTTTTAACAAGAACAACAAATGGTTGATTTATTGCTTGAAATTATGTCCTCATAAGTAAAATTTCATCTGTGGCTGAGTCTTCTTGCTCCAAAAATGCAATTTCCAAACTTAGGCACTACCATTCTAAATATTCTCAAAAGTTATGATTTTCAATAAGCATAAAGATGAATCTCAAGACTGTAAACGCTGTAGAAAAACTCCTGAAATTATTTTAATTAATCTATGTTGTTGTACAATAGATGTTATGTCAGAAGAAAATTGGTATGAGTGTGGATCTCTGCTCACATAATATCCAAAATCACTATAGTCTCTAACTGTCATAGAAGGTGTATTTTTATATTGCCCAGACAGAGAAATATGTTTTATTGGGGTGAATAGAAATTCAATATTTACTTGGCTAAATAGCCTAACTATAGATTTTCTGATATGAAATGAGCAATTCTGGAACTCGTGTGATGGATTGGTCTGAAGGAACTCTTCTCCCTGTCCAGTGCATGCATTTCAATTACATTTAATCTGGAAAAACATATCTAGTCAGATTTACTTTTTCACTACTAAGTACCTAGTAACTAACTTTATGAAACCACTGAATGTACAGATTCAATGCCACCCATAAAATCTGTAAATAAATATCCCTGTAAATCTAAGCCAAAGTTTCTGCCATGCTTTCTCAAATGGCCTTCCCTCTAGACTGCTAATTAGCCTGTCTCTAACTTTGAATACTCCATAAATGCACTATGCTGATTGATAGTGCATCTATATCAATTAATAATTTACCACACTGTTGGAATTTTCCTCTACATGTAATCATAGCTCCAGCTCTTTCTAAACCTTTCTTTCTCTACCAAAAAAAAGAGGAGGAACATAGTTTTACTACTTTCATCCTGTGTTGTTTGGTCTCCCCTTTGGTTTGTCTGCAAACATTTGGAAAAATCTCCCTTGGATACTTCTGCAAATTCACATGGCTTGTGTGGTAATGTAGCTCCATTTCACAGAAGTGTGCTGCTGTTCCTGATGGGAGCTAGTCTATAGCACACTTCATATTTTATTTATATGCACAGTACGTATGTGAAGTGCTCCAAAGTATCTGTACTCTGTTAGGAACTGGAAGCCTAGCTCTCAGAGCCTCCATGGGCTATCCTGCTCTAACCCACAGATCAGCTGGATGTGCTGCAGGGGACTAGCTCTGCCTGGGTGACCAGGAGGTCATCAGAGGCACAGTCCTGCCAAAAGGCAGATTGTTCAGAGTGTAGTTAGTGCCCAGATTCACGTAGGCATTTCTGAGGCAGTCTATGATTTTTATCAAAATCAGAAATAATGTAGTTCATGACAGAATCATCAAATTCTTTAATGTCACTCTGTGCTAATAACACAACAGGTGCTCCCTAGGTGGGATAGAGCGGCCCAAATGCTTTAATTGCATTTTCACACTGATCACAAATCACTTCCTAAAAACATCTTTCTTTCATGGGAGTCTTTGTAACACCATATAAATACTTTGTATGAAAATGACTCCCCAAAAACTTATAGTCAGGCCACTATCTGCTCTCTAATTATGAGGTCTTGATACATACGAAAAGCCAGACCTCTGAAAGACCCTACGGGTAGGTAATTTACACGAGAGAGAAGGGATTAAAAAAAAAGTACATTCCAGCTGCATTTGGATGTAGCATACAGCACCTGTCATTCAGCTAATCTGTGTAGTCCCCCTTTTGTGGGGAAGAGCTGAGAATTTGCAATTCATTCTTGTTGCAATTCATTCCTGTTGCAATTCGTACTGCTCAAAGCTCGCACAATCATTCTGTTTTCCAGGTGGCTGTCAGCAGTTGTGATGTTGCTGAAATGTCCCCAAAAGAAACTGCCGTTTGCCCAAGACAATATGAATCTGCAGGTTTTTGGTGACAAGTTTGCATTGATTTTGTTTGAGCTACCTCTCTGCTTCCTGAATGAGAAACCAGTATTTAGTACCAGGCACACCAATAAAATACCCAGCATCAAGCAAACCTTCCTTAAGGTATGCTTTCCAGTTCTTAATTATTTAAATATGATAGATGAAAGTGTATGCTCTTAAGCAGTGTTCAAAATACATACATATGTATTTAATTTTCATTAATATTTTATCTTCAAGGACAATCTCTTCAAAGCACAAAAATGGTCATTCTGATTTGCAGGAAGTCTGACCAACCTGATAAGATGACTGGCTATGGGGAACATGGGGAGAGTAGTGGATGTTCTTTACCTTGATTTTAGTAAGGCCTGTGTCAGTCTCCCATAGTATCCTTGTAGGTAAACTGGTAGATTTGCCCTGGATAAGTGGATGTTAAGGCAAGAGGAAATTTGGCTGGCCCACCAGGCTCAAAGGGTTGTGTTCAGAGGTGCAAAATCCACCTAAGGAGCTGGTTCCTTGTGGCAGCCCTCAGACATTGACACTGGGGCCAGAACATTCAACATCTTTATTAACAGCCCAGACAATGGAATGGAGGGCATAATCTGTGAGTTTGTGCACAATGCTAAATTGTGGGGAGCAGTCAATATGCTGGAGAGCAGGGATGCTATTCTGAGGGACCTTGACCGGCTGTAGCAATGGGCTGACAGGGACCTCATGGGTTTCAGTGAAAGCAAGTGCAGTGTCTTGCAACTGGGACAAAATAATCCCATGCAATCATACAGACTGGACTATGGAAGCAGTATTGCAGAAAAAGACCTGAAGGTCTCAGTAGACAAGAAGCTGAAAAGGAGACAGCAGTGTGTTTTTGTGAGAAATAAGGCTAACAGCATATTGTACAGTAATAGCAAGATTGTAGCCATGTGGACAAGGACAGTGATTATTCCCACTGCATCTGGGGTATTGTCTCCAGTTTGGGGTTTTCTGGCACAAAAGGGATGTTGGCATACTGGAACGAGTCCAGCAGAGGCCACTGAGATGGCCTCTAGAGCACCCAATGTACAAGCAGAGGCTGAGGGAAGTGGGCTTATTCAGCCTTAAGAAAAGAAGGTGGAGAGGGGATCTTATTGCTGTCTACAATGATCAGAGGCTGTAGAGAAGAGAGACTCATTTCAGAGGTACACAGTGATATGACAAGAGGCAACAAATGCAAGTTGCAACATGGGAAATTTTTATTAGATGTAAGAAAAAAGAATTCACCATGAGGGTGGTTAAGCACTGGAACAGGGGCCCAGAGAGTTAAAATCTTCATCCTTGGAGACAGGGCCTTGTCCAGTCAAGTTTTGACTGAGCAGCCCCATCTAGTTGAACTTGTTTTGAGTAGGAGGCTGGATCAGATGACATCCCAGAGGTCCCCTCCAACCTAAACTGTTCTATGATTCTGTGATATTGCAACAAATTCCTTACTAAGTATTGACAGAATCAGTCAATATTACTCTGTTAGAGCCATTTACAAGGTGTTTTGTCAAAGAACTATCTGTCTCCATACTATAGATTAATGATGTTTTCATTATCAGGCTATGTCTTATAGAGGAAGTAGCTATCTCTAAAATGTGTAGTGTATTTTTTAAAATGAGGATGGAAAAAATATAGGCCAAGAACAGGCTCTAGCTGTTGTGTTAATTTTGCTAGAGACAGTGAGGATGAATTGGGCCTAAAATGTTTTTCTGGTCAAAGCAGAACAGGACTCCGCAAAGAGAGCAATCCCATCGACACTGCAAACATAATCAGAATTCAAGACTTCATCTTAAAATAGCTATTTGATAAAGTCTGGGTATTGTAGGTTGACATGGTATTTTCTATGAGCTTTAAATTGTCTCAGAGATCTCTTCCTTCGTGCATTTGTACCGTATCCCTGTAGAGACATTATAGTGTTGATACATAGCAACACTTGCACATTTGCATGTTGCAAAAGATACTGTTTACTAGTGACTATGTATTTCCAATTAGCGCAGTGCTGCAGTTTTGTCTGCAGAAGATGACTTACTTCCAGAGGACTGTAGGTTTCAACTAAGAAAGAGAAAGAAATCTAATACAAATGTAAGCTAGAGGCTAGGTTCCCCTTTACTTCTTGGGGTAACAACATGCTGCTTTGGGGGCAAAGCCGGAGTATGATTTCACTACAATGATAGCATATGTGTCAGACTGCTGAGTAGGAAATTGTCCCTAGTATTTATTTTGTCCCAATAGTGGGACATAATAGGATTTGATAAAGAGAAATACCTGTGACAGAAAATACATTGACAGTTTCAGACTTCTCTGTATGCTCAAAGTTATTTTTTCCCCCTCTTAACATTAATGTAAACTTTGTAAACTGCATAGGCAATAAAATCAAAAGATCACTGTGGTACAAAAATAAATGTAACATTTTTGTAATATGGCTGTACCAAGATAACTGTCCTTAAAAGTTACTGGATTTTCTACTAAAATTAAATAGTCTATTTTTTTTTTACAGAGGGAAAGTTTAGACTCTTTTGTGCCATCTAGACTTTTATACTGTGTTAGAAACAGCCATTCAGAGCATAATATTTCTGTGAGTTTTCCCAGGCAACTGAAGCTTTGTTTTCATCCAAACATAGGAAGGTCGTACAAAAGACCTGAGCTAGGCAAAAAACTTGCTTATACTGACAGTAGCTAGAATGGAGAGAATACAAGACCTGGGTCAAGTCCCCTTGGTTCTCACAGTCTTTCCAGGAATGAGGGACTGTTTCCTATTTAGAAATGCATGGAAATATCTAAAGAGATCTGCAGTTTTTCCTTTCTGTACTGGTCCAGAAGCACGATAACAGGTTGCCTTGCTCATTCCAGGGTTCAATTCTGAAGGATTACTCACATAAAACAGGACTGATCTTGGCCATAATTGTTGTCTGCTGCTCTCCAGAAAGCCTGGCCAAGCAACCTTGAGGCTCAGAACTGGTTTAAGAGGAGTTTAGGTTATTTGCTAGGATTTGCCTATATGAATAATCGTCTGATGTTTTTACTGGTTGGATTCCCTACAGACTGCATGAGGATGGAGAATTCCAGAGAAAATATGTAAACTGAATATATATCATAACTTAACTCTTTGAATACAAATTTTCCTGGCACCTCCTGTTCAGAATTATCATGGAATATACTGTCTGACTCCTGCGACAGTAACAGCTACAGATTAGTTGGGCATTGGCCAGAAGGCATTTCTACTCCTCTTCATTAAGGCTGCTGTATTTCAGTTTTGTGTACATCTGGTGGAACAAAAATGTAAATGGAAGCATTTTGTTACCTTCTCCAACTCATTTTTGTTTTCAGGATATTTTTCCTGATGCATCTTTTCTATAGCAGTCCAGTAGGCAGGTTACTTGAATGGGGTGATGGGAAGAGCATGTGTGGTTGTGAATGACAGCTCAGCATCATACTGAATGATGTTGAAACAACATAGAGATTGATGTAGATGAGACAGTGTGCAAACTGACATCAGGCTGTGGGACGTATGGGGTGTATAGCTTTTCATATGGTAAGCTACAGCACAGGGTTTTTATGCCGGTGAAATACCCAGTCAGTATTTTCCACAGTGGGATACAAGACATTCATTCTCAGGAATGTGTATTTTTCCTGCTGCATACCAAAGCTGTTCAGAATAATGTTATCCCTTTACAAAAAGAAAGGGGAAGTACCGGAAATACACCCATGGCAGTGATCCCCAGGGCCAGGGTGAACAGACCCTACTAGAAGAGCCCCAGAATGCAGGATTGAGCTTCAGTGAGCTTCACCATCACAGCTCATGGGAAGTTAAAAGCACTTGTGTCTTTGTTTTCTTTGGATTATTGGGTCAGTAATATGCAAAGGTTATGTCAAACTTCTGGTAAATAGTTGCCCACAGGAAAGTCATGGCTTTTTTTTAATGGTTTCTCTGGTACCAAACACTAATTACATGACTGTAGATGTAGTATATATTGATCCTTTCATCTTCAGGATATCCCAACATCTGCAAAGTAGCAAGTTAGATACTGTGTTCACAGGCAAAGAAATCAGCCACCATGCACTCCCTAGACCTGGGAGCAGTTTGTGTTTTGCAGAGCTGAAATGTCGATCAGGCCTCGAAATAGTACCACGTTTCAGTTCCTTCCAGAAGTCCTCCCTGGGAAAAATCCTGGAGTTGTTCCTTGCTCTTGACAAGAATTCACGGAGACCTGCCTGTGCAGCCTCCGCAGGCACGTAGGCATTTCAGCCAGACGTATCCCCTCACAGCACTTGCTGCCTTTTGCTCGCAGCCTTTGCAGGGAGGAACAGCATGGTGCTGGCACGTCTCCCTTCATACCAGAGCCACCTTCCCGCCCACCACGCAGCCTCTCTGCCTGCCTCCTCACCGTGCCCTTTGCGCTGCCTCCCCGCTCCCTCCCCTTTGGCAGCTGCGTCCCACTGCTCCCCTGCCTTTGCTAGCAGAACCGCAAAATTGATCTGGCTCCGGAGCTCTGAAATACCAACGAGGGACGGGGTTGCTAGTCAGTTTGATTTCTGCTGCTGGGCTGACAGGGAAACAAAATGGAGGGGTGTGATGGGAGAGGGAGAGCAAAGAAAGGTGTAGGAGGAGGGCTAATGTCAAGTGTGAGGGGATGGAGAAAAATCAGACAGCAGAAGAAAGGGAGAGAGCTGTGAGAGATGGGGACGGAGCAGAACAGCAGTAGTGGGAAGAAACAAGAGCGTGAATAAAAACTCCCTCGCTAATTGCGCAGGAGGTGGAGGGCGAGATCCAACAGGAAAGGAAAGAGCTGTGAGGGATGGGGACGGAGCAGAACAGCAGTAGTGGGAAGAAACAAGAGCGTGAATAAAAACTCCCTCGCTAATTGCGCAGGAGGTGGAGGGCGAGATCCAACAGGAAATGGTGTGAGTGGCTTTGTGGCGAGAGCAGGGGGAATAATTAATGGAGATTGCTTGTGAAATAGGCAGAGGAAAACTGACTTGCTCAAAACAAAGCAGGGAAAACGGGGAGGTACAGCAATTTCACAGAGTTCAAGTTTTCCTTATATCTCTGTCAGCGAGGGCTATTTCATACTTGGCAACATCAGCAGTATCAAACCTGAGAGTTCAAAAATCACAACTCTAGCCCTCCCCAGACAATGAAATTTTCTTTAAAGTAATATATTTTGGGTTCTCTTTATGTTTTCAATGCCTTATATACTCGGATCCTGCTTTCATGGGACTAAAAAATAATGTAAAAAATTATCTGTGTTCTTCAAGAAATCACCAGAATTTGAGAACTGAAGCTTTATAAGTTCGCCGCAACTGGTAACAAAATCCTATGAGTTGGTATTTCACTGGTCTGTGACTAACACTGACCATATTGAACTCCTGTGGTCCAGGAGCATTTTATCATCTATATATTTGATGGCACGCTGAAGTGGGTCTGTTTCCCGTTTAATCTGATGCTGTATCTTGCTACAAGGGTAACTGATGGTGCAAGAGAATTTAGCAGCTCCTCTCCCTGAGGAGGACTGGCAGTGAGCCAAGACTGAGGGGTCCCACAGAAGTA
Organism: Egretta garzetta; assembly: GCF_000687185.1. Taxonomy (NCBI): domain Eukaryota; kingdom Metazoa; phylum Chordata; class Aves; order Pelecaniformes; family Ardeidae; genus Egretta; species Egretta garzetta. The sequence continues at coordinate 6,028,469 of NW_009260022.1, read as the reverse complement.
AGGCTGAGTGAGGTGAAGGGATATGATCACGGGATAATCATATCCTGGATGGATAGTAATACTGCTTTCCTAATCCATCTTTAAAAGGTGGTGAGGGAGTGATACCTATACAGTGTTTTACTGCTAACATGGTAACACTGCCAAGACTGCAATTATATTTTGATTTAATGACATCTCTTAATAACAGAGTGACTCCAAGGTTAAGTTCCCTCACACTAGAATACTCCATTGTCATCAGTATTAGGATCCCCTTATCCTGGAGATGTTTCTAGAATATGAAGATGAACGAGTAAAACAACAAGTAAACCATAGAGTTAAGGATGGTATTTAATAGCAATCATCAACCTTTACTGACTGGCAAAACTTCAACTGAATGTCTTTTTATTGGTAGCAATGTACGTAAGGAGTAATGTTCTAGCTACTAGTGTTAGTGCATTCTTGGGAGACCATACAAAAAAATCCTTAGTTCGGAAAGTTTTTTATACTACAGATGCAAAAGACTTCATTGGTATAAAATACTATCATGAAGGATCCCTTTTTCAACACTTGGACTAGCTAATTTGTTGTGATAAATCTCATTTCTGGGCAAGATAGAGATTGACTGGAGACACAAGTGTAAACAATGGCAGGAGTGAAAGCCCTTTAGAAACTGCTCTGCAGCCTCCGTTCCATGTGAGGGGAGAATTTTTCTGTGATAGACACCTAGCAGCATGGACATGTGAAAATAAAACACAGTGGAAACCCCACCCAAACCATACGGTCCCCTACATACATACTTCCTCAGGAGAGGAGAGCAAAGCAAAGATGATGGATGTGAGTCTTGTCAGTTAATGTGCTACTCAACAGAGTTCAGATGCTGTGGGGATGAAGGCAGCTTAAGAGCTTCTATAAACTATGAAAGAATAATTCTGTTGCTGCCAAAGCATGTAACACCTGCTCACACAGGAGTTCAGACATCAGAAAGAAATTTTTGGCAAGGTCATAAAAAAGCTTCACATTAGGGGAGCTCAGATATCATGATTTAAAAATCATACTGGAAGCACAATAAATAGAAAAACACAGTAAAAATTGACTATCATGATGAAAGTTAGGTAGAAAATAGGCCCATTAATCTTCCTCAAATGAAGAAAGAAACGACCTAGCTGACATCAAACACCTTATTAGAATAAGCTGTCTTTAATTAGTTAATGGAAGCCAATTTACAATGTGTTTGTTGGTCCATCCCTTATTTACTAATATTTATGGACTTGAGCCTGCCAGCTGATTTTTTTTATGAGATAGTGATGCCTGGTACCAGCACACACAGCCAAAAAAATAGACCAGCCACTCCCATTCGCTGTAATAGCCAGTGAGGATCCTCAGCGTTGTTAGAATGAAGTCCTCTGATGCTCCTTGGAGAGACTCTGTTGCAAATGGAGCAGATAGATTTTGCATCAGTCAGATGAGGAAGGGGAAGAGGGAACTGTATCTAAACTTTCCACATGACAGAAAAAATCTTCTGACCCATGAATTGTGATGCATGTGGGGAGTGTTAAAAACAAAACTACACACAAAATATATATATTTTTTTTTTTTTTTAAAAAGGCCACATAAGCCAGGTCTCCTCAGTGTTTCCAAGTGATTGGAGGTAGGTGGCCTCTACTCGGTGTGCTGATGCTGGAGATCCCATCTGGAGGTGGCTGATGCTCATTTGCTCTTCCAGACATTCAAGTCCCGCATATAGGTTTGAGGTACCAGGTCAGAGACCATGAAAGCCCCCAGCCCTCAGTATTGTATGCTCTTTTGGTTCTAGCCCTGGTCCTCTGGGAGTTTAAACATCCTTATTGTCAGTGCAAAACTCTTACGTTCGTTTCAAATTACACAGGAAGATGACCATTTCATTAAATGCTTCACTGAGATTTATAGAGAGCCCTAAATGCACTTTATGACTGATACTAGACACTAATTCCTCTAGGTTTTGTTTTTAGAAAAGCTTGCACTGTTATTACTTCTCTGGTCAAAGGTTATGCTTCCTGCTCTCCATCAAGGCAACCGGCTCGTAAGTGTTTTCAGATATTAGTCAGATCACCTTTTTGCAAGAACCATATTAGTGAGAATCTGCCTATAACAGCAAAGTTACGCCTGTATCAAGATGTGTCTGAGTCTTCCCAGTAGTCGGGATTAACTATATACTTTCATAGTTTGAGAAATTGCGGGAATCATCTTAATGTACTTCTGTCTACTCACACAATTATCGTCACCAACCCTCACACATCACGAATGTTAGAAAATTGTGTACCACCAATAATAAATCCTACAAAATAAGCAAAAATTCATGCTTCTCCCAGAAGAGTTTGTACAGTGTGGCACTGAATCCTTTCTGGTAAGGGGATAAAACATTAAGTCTGCAGGAGCAGGCAAACTCCAGCATAAGAGTTTACACTCCATGGTTAACAAGAATTTTTTTTTTTAAAGTAGCCACACAATCATTTGTCCTTTCTCCTTGTTCTAGTTCTTTTCTTATTAGATGTTCAACTCTAAGAGTTCAATTGTGACAGAAACCCAGTGTGTTTGAAATACCAGAAGGAAGATGCTCTGGAGCTGAGCTACAGTTCTTAGACATCCATGTCATCTCCGTTCATGTGTCTGGGGTGGCTTGAAATAATGTCCACTCTGAAGACCACTTGTGTTAGCTGAGTAATGCTCTTACTCTACCTCAACTTGGACTATCTTAAAAGAACCAGTGTCTTTCTGTACTGCCTTTTCTTTCGGTTCCCTGTCCAAGCTGGTGCAGCGTACTTTGTTCCGAGTTGTGAAGAATTTCCTTCTCTCTACAAAAATTCTTACTGAGGTAAATTAGTCCCTTATAGTAAATAATGAGGCATGATACAATCTGCCTTTATGCAGAGGTGGCCCAAGTTCCCTCTTTCAATGAACTTTTTTTAAGATAACTAAATAAACCTTTCTGGGCCCATCCACTCCACTAGCCACCTCACATTCTTCATCCCAGGTTTCATCTTTGTTTCTTCAGATAAACCCTCCAATCTTACATCATTCCCCCGGGGCAAACTTTGAAGGTCAACTAATTTAGCAGAGTGAAGTTTAATTTGCTGAAGGAGGGGATTATTAATTTGTTCTGGTTCCTTCTGTTGATTTTCCAGGATTCCTATATGCAAGTCACAGATGCATATGCAAAAGGCCAGGGAATATTAGTTTCAAATATCTGAAATGTTTATGTTGAAATGTAACACTCATTTTGTCATTGGGGATTTTTTGCTTTTTCAAATTCTTTGTGTTTCTGCTAGTGTCAGTTTGCTGATCCCAGAAACCATAGCTTGCACGAGCAGATCACGGTCATCACCTCTGAGGTTCATTCCTGATAAATCAGACAGCAGCCAGAAAAAAAGAGTAATTTATACAAAATTAACTCCAATAAGCATTATACTTTTTGGAAAGTATTTTTGGTGGTTTAGCTGATAAGACTTATGCTGACAAGCAGCCAGTAAAGACCTCCAGTACCTTATGAAGTTGTATCTGATACAATCATATGCTTCCAAATCTGTGATACCTATCAAAGCTATTGACAAAAGAGCATCTCAAAGAGCAACCCCAGCCTACTGAAGTTTTCCTAGTAGTGATGCTGCCAGTTTAACATACTTATTGGTGACTACCCAGTAGCAAATACCTCCTCTGAACACAAGCTAGGCATCTCACATACACCACTCAATTTTTTTATTCCAGTTTTCCAGTTTATGTTCTTATACTAGCTTTTCCTGGTCCAGAGGCAACCAGCACAGTCCTCAATCTCAGGGTAGCAGTGACAGAAAACAGACTGTAGATTTGTCCTTCAGTCACTGCCACTGTTTTTATTATGATAATCCCTGAGAATCCTAGGATATTAACCACAGGAGAGCTGGAGATACAGTATTGCTGATGCGCTCTCTGCCATGGCTATAGAATTGGAACAATACCTATGGAAAAATACATGATGTTGATGATGTCAACTTCTAAAAGCATAGTGACAGTATTAAGGTTCAGTGTTAATGATCTATAAGGACACCTTACGGAAAAAATAAGAATTTAAGAAAAAATCTCACTAAAATTGCTTTTGTGACCAAAATTAATGAAAATACTGTATTAGTTGAAGGGAAGACGTGACAAGATTGTTTTATTCCATTGACATGAGCATGGATGAGAAACCTGCAAATAGTAACAGCTGAAAGAAAAGCCAACAAGTGTGTTTTCAGGGAGAGATAGGACTTCCAAAAATTCAAGTTCAGATATGGACTTGTGTGCATTTGATATTGAAGAACTCAAAAAAGGAAAACCTTATGTAAGGGAAGGAATAGAATACAATATAGCTGGTCCCAACTCCAGCTCAAAAATTCCATAGAAAGAAGACAACAAATGTTCTGCTGCAAGAGGAATATTTGGGGCTTACCACAAATACCAGATGACATCAGTGTTTTAAGTGCCGTGTTGACAGAAGTGCCAGTTGCTCTGAGTTGTATTTGCACGCCTCATGCGCATCATGGTATATCACTACACAGATGCTTTGCACGCAAAAACATGGAATTTCTTTAAAGTCATCTTTTTGAACTACGTTTTCAGAATCACAGACTTGCAATAAAATGGAAATGGTTTTGAAGTGAAAAGTGAACCAAGTGGCTAACAATTTCTTGACCCAATACTCTGCCTGACTACTTGAGTCATATTTAATTCTGCCTTAATTTTGACACAGCAAAAGAGGTTAAGAAATTTTCTGGGCTGAGTGTCGCAGTTTGTAATTTTAGAAACAGCACTGAAAGGCAGCAAACTGTAGCAAGTTATTCACTATTTTAAGACTCTCTTCTTCCAATCATGTTTCCCAAGAAATAGTTTGAATCGCCATATTTTATGATGATTTGAGTGACTTTAATCTCCGATGGTTCCATAAAGCTGCCCACATAAGCTTGTAAGCAAGCATTAAGATAAAGTTCATTTGCTTGTTGGTGTTTTTTTCCCTGGTTTCTCCACCAGTCCATATAAACTCTCATACTGTCCTTACCACACTATCTGAGAACCACCCAAAAGTGCGTCAAACAACATGACTAACATTTCACATGTGGTTTGTTCTTTCTTCAGTCCTCTCCTTGGGGAAAAAATTGCGTGCCTAATGGAACGTTTTGCTTTGGCATAGTTTTGTTGTTTAATTGTTGCTTTTTTTAAAAAGTCTATGGCATGTGTTTATTTGAAAATTGAAAAATTATGTCTTGTACTTAGAGCAGAAGTTGGTGATATTTGTGCTGATGTTTGCTACTACAAAAGCTCATTCTTGGCTGATTCCTGAAGTTTCAGGTTCTTCACACCCAGACATTGTCCACTTAAAGACCTGGCCTAGTGCCTGAAACTTCACTAGCTCTCCTCCACGAGTTCAGGATAGACAACAGACGATTGGTTTGATGTGCTTGTAATAGCACAACCTTGGATTACGACAAATCTTTCCATGCCATCCTTTCTGATAAATATGAAATATTGTGGGATCTTCCTTTGATTCCTAACATTGTGTCTGCTTGGTATGTCAGGCTTCTGTTCCGTATTCTGCAACCACCTTGTGAGCTTCTTTTGAAGCAATGTATTGATTTTAAAATTGCTCTCTTGACTTCTTCATCATTGTCCATTTTTATTTAATTGATTTTCTTTCTACATATGGTTCTGGAGGCTCTGTGAAGTGAAAGGGGGGAAAAGGTAAACAACCAACAGCTGGTTTCTTACTTCTGGTTAAAGATCCCATGGCATTTCTCAAGGATAAGCTGGTAGTACCAATTTTTTAATCAAATTCTGTTTGGTTAATAATGGTTTTTTCCCCTGTATCTAAACTATGACTGGATCCAAGGCATCAGTATTCGCTTGTGTTGTGTCCTTATGGCGTATTGTATGATGCTGCTATGTGTTGTTAAAACGTTTTATTGCTGTCTTCTTGCAGATTGTTTATGCCAGGCAAAGCAGCTAACATGCACATGTTTGTGTGCACCCGCATCCACACACATTCTCACTCATACATAGTCAGTAGTCAGTAATAAAAGCACTTTGCTGCTAAATAAATTGAAAATAGTATTAATGCAATAAATGTCCAAGCAGGATTGATTCTGTGTATTTTATAGCATCTTCTATTGCTCTCTGTTTTCAAGCTGCTAATATGTTCAAGTCTGCATAATATTGTTATTTCCAGATGCAATACTAGAGTTTGTCTGAGAGTGCCAATATTGGCTTGTTTTATTTAGTATTAAGTTTAGGTGGAGATTAACCGCTCAGTATGTGAACAATATCCTGTAGTCTACATTTCTAATATATATGTTAGTTACTTTCAGTCCCTTGTATCCATCTTCTATCAACTGCAGAAAAGGTCTATCTATTCCTTGAATTTAGTAGAAACTACTGGAGCTCAACATCAAAGATCAAATGTAGGTGTTAGAAGGACAGCAATGACTTTAAAATTATGAAAACCTACTAAACTAACTCTGTAGTAGGAGAAACACCTTCTTGTCCCCCTCTTTGATTTCTGTTACATTAGAGGAGCATAACATGCCATTATTCTGTATTTACTCTTCCTATCTAGTTCATTTACAAACATAAGGCACAAGAAAGCAGTGATTAGCATATATAGGTACGGAAAGACATGTTACCAGTTAATGTAATGAAGCAGCATAATTCATTCTTTGCTGTCTACATTATGTAGAGGGAAGCAAATGTGCATTAATCATGCAGAAAGCAGGAAATTGAGATGTATGGAAGGGAAGAGTGATATGATACATGAACCCATCCCCCAGCCTCACAGAGCTGGCAACAGGTCCATTTTTGAATAATGTATATTTTGACAGACATGTCATTTGACAGGCAGGGCTGACCAGAAGGGGTGTAAGGAAGCAGCTACTTATTAGCAAGAAAAAGGAGGGAACAAAGCGTTATTACATCTAACGCAAAGTAATACTGACCCAGTTAGCATCCGCTGCTGCGGAGGCCCTGGCTAACTGACAGGTTTCAGAGAGCAGCCATCCATGGGGAGTCATCACCAAGCACTGACGTTTCTGATGGCTGGTACATCCTGCAGGTGTGGCTACCAAGGCTAATGCTGCTCAACATAGTTCAGTCCCAGCCTCCTGACAGCCCTGCTCTGTACAATTCCTGCATGGAGAGATGCGGACGGGGAATGGTGGAGGGGATCACCTGTCCCTTGAGAGAAGTGCAGGTCCCAGGCTTGTAGCCCGCTTGTTGTCTCAGGAGAAGCTGTCTGCAGTTTGTCCTGGGGCAGAAGCAACATTCAACTTGCAAGATGCTACCTGTGCAGAGAGCCAGGGTGCAGGCTCAACAGCCTGCTGGGGCAAGGGCAGCCAAGGGGCAAAACTCATGCTGAGGGTAGAGAAGCACAGAGCTCCCAGCTCCTCCACTCACCATGCGTGACGTGTACACATCCTGCGTGTGTCCACATGGGTCAGAGGGAGACAAACCCATTCAAAATCCTCTGTACCAAGCAGAGCAGCACTTGCGCTTTATCCCTAAAACCCTGGCTCCTGGGGTGCAGGACCAGCTTGGCACTCACTGTGCCAAGGCAGGCAAGACAAAAACCCGAAGTCTGCTCAGCTGGTTGCCATCAGAGCTGTATCTTGGCATCCTTCTTCTGTTACCCTTTCCCCAAGGCACAGCATCACAGCAAGACCAGAGAGGCAGTACCTGGAGCACCACTTCCCTGCTGCACTCCAGGCTCCTCCAAGAAGGGGTGGCACATCCCAGAGAGCATTAGTGCTAGTTTGACAGGGTCTCAATTCCTGAGAATCTCAATTCCTGAACTCTCAACTCCTGGGCTCTTTTGCAGGGCTGCAGTCCCTTCACCACATGCTACTTTGCAGAGGGAAAACAGGAGCTGAATGGGAGCTGGTCCCCACCCTGGTACAGCTTCATTTTAACCCCTCTTCTGTTGCCAGTGGTGCAGGTTGGTGGAGGTGGGACATGGGACTGAAAATCATGACCTTTGCGATCACAGCACTGATTCGTGGGCTCTGTTATTCTGCACTGGCCAAGGCAGATGTTGCTCAAGGGTCCCACCATATGCTTCTGCTTGATTAAATTTCAATTCACAAAAATGCTGCATATGACATTTATATATACTTTTATATACATATATACATTTATACATACTTTGAATTGAATAAGGTCATAAAAATGATGAAGATTAAACATAAAAGGAAAATCACAGAAAAGGCAACTCCAGCTGATGTTCACCAGCCTAGCATGCTCAATGCTACTTGTTTAGCTGTTTCCTATTATTCCACTAGTTGTCACTTAAGGAAAGTTAAAATAGGGTTTTTTTTATTATGAGTCTCATAAAAAATGATCACTTTTTATTTCATTGCTGGTTTATTTCCTTTCCTCCTCTCAGCTCTGTTTTTTATACCTGTCTTGATTTTAGATTTAGTTTGTGGTAATTTATTTTGCTTTTCTATTTCCCCAAATTTCAGAGTGCTTTACACTTAAAAGAAATCAGATAGATCCTTCTGAGGTAAAAGATATTTATCTTGCATAGGTAGTCTCATACTCAGGCAAATAACATGTAATAAAAATAAATCCATATGGGGAAAAATGCTTATGAAATTGTAGGCATAAGCACTGGGTAACTCTAAGCCCTGGTGCTGGCTGTAGGTAATAGATTTTTACATTTACTTTGTTATTAATTATTTTGGGGTTGTTAACTGAGAACTGTGGTTCAGTTTAATGAAACACAGGACTAGGCTCTGTTAGTTCCCTTGCTTTTGATTGCTCTGCTCTCCTTTCTCTTTTCCCATTCTCCCCAGAGGTTCCCTCACACCAGGACAAAATCTGCAGGTCTGTACTGTTTTGCTATGGAAAAATTCTTTCTCAAGAGCCCCTGGATGATATTTCCAGTCACTTTTTTGCCACGTCATTTTGTCTCCAGCTGCCAGAAGAAATTTGAAATGCATCATAGTCACTACTCAAACTGATAACATGTGAGAGGTCCAGAAGAAATTGTTTATAAAATTTCTGACACAGTATGTCTTGTAATGCTGCTCTGTGTCATGTTCCATAGTTTTATGTCCTAATCTGACATTATGAGATTACATAATGCATTCGATCTTTAAACAAGTATTCCTTTGAAATGTTTGACAGAGTTATGGCACTTCGGGTATTATTTCTTATTATGGACAGATAGGTCAAATCTGCAAACAATTTAACGGCCATACATCGCTACCCTTGTCAAATCAATCCTCCTAGCAAATGTGCTATCAGCAGTAGGAACATTTAGAAGCCTAATCCTTCAAGGTGCTAAACATACCGGTCCTCTTAACTCCAAGTGGAGCTGAAGGCACTCAGCACCTCGCTGGAGAAGGGCTCCAATTAGCCTACTTTTATAGTAATCCTGAATGTGTGGACTTCCTGCACCTATATTAGGATTCAAACTGCCCTTCAGATTTACTTCATTGAAACCTGAGAAGAAGCTATGCAACTGTGGGCTAAAATGGCTCCATATGCTTCTTGGCTCCAGTATGTGCTGAGGATTTGTTTTTTTCTTTCTCTCAGCTGAGAATGCTGCTCTCGGTTCTGCTGAGCTTCAGAGAAATGTGGTGTTCTCATTAACACTTTAACCCTGATCCCAAATAAATTACCTCTTGCCACCATTTAGCTTAGCAGCAGCAGGCAAATTGAAAGGATTTGAGGTGTCAAAAGGGGACCAAACTTGACCCCTGAATCCTAGGAAAGAAATGTTTCCTTGTTTAAAGAGTTGGAGGAGAGAACAGTGCCTGAAATGTACACAACCTCGAGGAGCAAACATTGATATGATTAATCCTCAAACAGGTTGTCCAAAGAAGGCTTGACAGATATTCTGGCTTCTTTTGCTGGAGCACTGATCTTGTGCATGTGCACATTAGCTGAAGTGCTATCCGTACAGGGATCCTACCGGTCTCTCATTTTATCTGGCTTGCTGTGTAACTCAAGGGGACTTCCTCTCCAACTCATCCGAACAGACAAAAGTCCTAATGAAGGAAAGAAAGACTGTACTAAGGGCCAGATGCTGGATCTGTAAGGTTTCCAGGGCACTTCTACTTTTTTGAAGGTCTCATGGAAAGACCAGGTTTCATTTCAGAGAACCATAACGACTGCCATATTCCTGCTTCTCCCCAAAGCTGCCACTTTCATGCCTCCTCCCTGAAGATATATCAAATCTGAAGATATATGACAATATCTATCTCCTGATGTGTTGTGAAAGTCATAAGGCACTTTCACCCCCTCTCTGCATAGTGCCCGGGCCAGGAAAGCACACCAAGAGGACAGCCAACACAAATGGCAGCAGATTTCACCCGACCCAGCACACACACCCTGGCCCCATCTCCGCTGCTTAACCAACACCCTTTGGACATGTTTCTCTGCAAAACATTTCAGATATGCAATTCAGGGCTGAGGGAGAAGGAGACAGGGTCATGACCAAGAAGTCTGAGAGGGAATGCATGTGCCTGGGAGGCGGTGGGCGGTGCAGCGTGTTCCCTTAAGCCTCATGCATGTGCACTGAATAAATCAGCCCCAGATTGCTTTAAAGTATGCACAAAATTTTTTGTAGCCAAGGGAGCATGTAGTAAGGGTGTCTGGGAGTGAAAGGAGGGTCAGCACCAGCTCTGTATCATTATGAAAATTAACAGCTTAAATCAGGGAGTATACGGTGATTGTGGGGAGTCTCGGGTGGTCTTGGAGGATCAACTGAAAGAGGAAGATGATCAAACTCTGGACCTTGTTCTTCAGCCAGAGTTAATAGGGATAAGACCTCTGACTACACTGACTGCAAACGGTGATTTGTTTCTGACTCTGCAGAGCCCTGCTGCGAAGAGCCCTGGAGCCATAACATATAAAAAAAGGGAAAAAAAGACTTTTAAATTGGCACAGAGAAAATAAATTCCGTGTCCTAATGCTGACAGTTTAAATATGTTTTTTTTTTTTCCAGAAGCCACTAAAATAAATGCTGTAGATAGTTTTAAAGATTTCTTCACTGTAACATGGTGTCCCTGCTTGCTAGGAAGCATGGAAGAGCCAAATCAATATGCATTTATTCCAATATAAATATTCAAATATTCTAATATAAAAGTTCATTTTATAATAACAGATTATTGGTGAAGTAGCATTTAGCTGTAATACCACACTGGTGTTGAGTAGTGATGTTAAAGCTGGTTTTACCATTGAATGAGAATGAATCAGTACTAAGTGAATAATGGAAAAATAGCTTTTGTAGCACATTGCATTTATGTAATTCCTCCCTATTTACCTATTTCTTCTGAAGCACTGTTCATTGTGTATTTTCTTCTCACTATTCCAGTTTACTGCAGCAGTATGAACTCCTCATATATTGACTGAGTCTGTGTACATGCATGTGCACACATACTAGCCTTAAGCTGATTTGAATAACTTTGGCTCATGAATAAGTATCTCAGGAGTGCTCAGTAAGTCTCAGTAAAGGCACATGATAAAAACAGAGGAAGTTTCTTATTAAATATTTCCTAACTTGTTAAATAATCCTGGGTTCTTTTAGGAAGTTCCTAAGAAGGGACATTTCACAAATGAGTGTAGTGAAATTAGAGTACTTTGATACTGCTTCTAATACACAGAAAGGCATATCATCTTATTTCTCCTTTTCTCACATAGGTGCTGGCATGGTTAAAATCACCTCACATTTGTAATTATGAGACCGTGGTTTGAATTGTTTATTGTTCTCTAAAATCTTAATCGGAACAGCTGCGATTTGCTGTGGCTCAAAATTATTTTCTTAATCAGATAAAAATGTTTAATCATTTCTGATGAGAAGTTAAGAGAAAAATAGGTTGTTTTTTTCCTGTTAAAAAAAATTAAACAGATGTTGAAAAACTTTTCCATGCGTTGTCACAGGAAAGTTGTCAGGATACTTGTTCTGCCTATTCCTGTGAAAAAATCTACCACGTTCAGCAAAGCCTCCAACAAAAGCAGGTTAAAAAAATCCTCCCCAGTATATCAGTAAATAAATTCAGTTTGTATAAGCTTAGCAATTCCATAGTGTTTACTAATGCAGTCTCTGCAGATGCCACCCTACCAGTCACTCACGGCACCTGTGTCTCGGCAAAAGCATCACTTCCAGGGTGCAAGCGAGCATCTCCTGCACAGTATCCATAGGGCCCAGGCCCTGTGGTGCAGCTGCATTTTATACAAGCTATAAATTATTTAGAAAAGTTTATCTTTTAGTAAGGAAATTTGTTACTATAATTAGGGGATTTTTAATTTTTATTCTCAAATTTGAGGAACATGATATCATACTGTTTATGGTTTAGTCCTGTATAAATAGTACTCAAAATTGTGTATATGTATCAGCTTCAACTAGCAGAGCACTGTAGTGTGTGCTTAATTTTAAGTGTGTAAGTAACTTCCATGGAAGTTAAGGGGAATTTTAAAAAGTGTACTTTGAATGTTTTGCCAAATATGAATAGATATCCAAGGAGTACCTCAATCAAGTTTACTTGCATTCCCTTAAATAAACCAAGCAACTACTTTAAGGTTATATACATGGGTACCATTTCTGCAATTGCAATGATGCATAACAGCAAGGTGTATCCTATGGGCTTGAGAAAATGTTTGGCAGTTGAGATTCTCTGCGCGTTACTTGGTCGGACAGTTTATCTAATGGTAATGGCCATACAAATCACTGAGTCCTAAGCCAATGATGACTATAAGTGAGAAACAATTCAGTAAGTAAATGCTTTTCCACTCACAAATAACCAGAAATACTGCTTCACAGATATATGCAATAGAACTGAGCCACGTGATTAAACTTTATCTTCCCTTTCTCTTCATATGTTCTACTGACATAAATATTTAAATGACTGCTAACAGTTTAATATAGGTTATCTTGATCGCACAGAAATACGATATGATTAAGTTTCTCAGTGTTCCTCCACTTAGAAAGGCTATTGTCTGAACTCCCAAAACGAAGATCTTGATGAGGCATTTCTTTTGTTGGCTAAGTAGCTGTGTTTCTTCCTGGGAGAATTTGGAAGTGCATGTATATCCTAGGGAGAATTTCTTAAGAGATGCATGACTGAGAAGTTTGTCTTCTAAATTTCCAGGTAGCTGAAGCAAAGGACCAACAGAGAGTCACAGAGCTGCTGGCAGGAGGCAACCACTGGGGTCTCTAGTCCAGCCTCCTGCTTGGATCAGGACTATTGACATCTCCAGATCAGGCCACCCATGGCTTTGTATAGTCAAGTGTCAAGACCTCCAAGGATGAAGATTTGACAGCCTCCCTGGATGACCTGCTCCAGTGCCGCACCACCTCCAGGGGCAACATAGCAGTGCTGGTATTCAGCAACGTGCTCGGCTAGAGCCGAAGGCCCAAGGAGGTCGCTGCCAGGTGGCTTAGTGGAGGTTTGTAATTTATTTATATTCAAATTGTCTACTGCCTCCCAAAGAGAAGTGGCAAATCGGAAATGAGGCACCAGGCTGCCTTGTCATTTTTGTTGCCTTAGCTTTGTCTTTTCCAAGACTTTTGCTTACTAGTGGAGGTCTCCCAGAAGCAAACCTAGACACTGCACTTGGAGTGGGGTGAGACTGATGAGTCTCACTTGTATTAGAGGGTCACACTGAAGTACCTCTATGGCTTGATCCAGCATCACCTGGTGAGGGATGATGGTGAGAACCACATAGAGCAGATTCTAGCCTGGAGTTACCTCCACTTAGCTAGAAGTCTGTTGTGATCATGAAGAGCTGAGAAATGTAAGTATTACATTCAAATATGATGTTGGAAACAGGTTGTTGCTTGCAAGTTTGTTCCAGCCTGCAAGCTTGCTACAGCTTGTGAATTTAATTTTAGCTCTGGAACTTGCTCCAGTTTTGTAAGGTTACTGAAATCCTGAGAGAAGCCAGATTTCTTACATGCACCAAGAATAGCATAACAGTGTTTTCGTAAGAATTAAGCTCCCCCCACCAAAAAAGTGCCCCCTAACATCAAGGGCTCGAACCAGGTTTTCTCACTTGTCAAACACATGCTAGGCCATTGCTATTTGAAAGCAACTACCCCTCACCCCTTTCCTGCCAGCAGCTCTAGCTTAGCTACAAGGATTTAATTAGTGAGTATTTCCCAGCCCCAGAAACCAGGAGACACAAGGAAGATCAGGAGCCAAAATTGCTTGGTGCTGCAGTTTATACTGTGCCCTGTTTTGCTTTGTCGCCACTGCCCGCATTGTCAATAAAACAAAAAAAATTTTAAAAAAGTTAGAGCAGCGTTGGCTTGACTAACAGCCTGCTCCTTGCAAAGTATTTGTATTTGAGCTTATTGAACATTCGTTATGTATCAGACACTCATCCTTGTAAAATTGATCCAGGAAAGGCTCACCGCATCAGCTGGGCTCCTGCCTTGCCGGTTGTGTGTCAAGGAGTGCATTGCTTTTGCTTCCACACTCAAGCAGATAGCACAGCAAAAGCTCTCTGAAGCAGCCTACCAGTGAGGGCACAATAATAGCTCTTTTCCTGACCATTAATTCAGACATCATGCAATCAGTCAAATGAATCTGTCCTCCTTTGCGGCTCTTGTGGAGATTGCTGTCCTCTCAGCTCCAATGAAAGGGACCCCGACTCGGTAGCCTGTGTCTTCCTTTAATTAGAGCCGGTGATAACCCACAGACCGGCTCATTTTGCCAACGGCCATATATTACACGGCCGTCGCTGCCTGGCACCAACAGATTGCTGTCTATAAACAGAGCACCTTTGGTATGAAGACAGCGAGCATGGGAACACCCTGTGAGGTGACAAATATGGCTCTTGTAGCCCTCCTCTCTGAGACTGTCCCACACAGCCTGGCTGGGTTTTCATGTGATTCCCAAGCTTTAATTTTGATCCCATGTCAGAGCTGAAAGTGGCGTGTCAGCCTTGAAAGAGCCCTTTGAAAATGCCTGTGTAGGCAGTCTCATTTCAGCGCCAAGCTTAACTGCTCCAGAGCAATCTGCATTTTAAGGAAAAACAGCTTTGGCAGTCCATCAACTTCCCTCTGTTTGTTGCTGCTGCATATTTTATGTCACCACCATATTACAAAATGAATACTCCATATTACAAAATTAATATTGGAAATATTTCCTCTGCATTTTATGGACTTTATTTGTGCTTTGTTTTCACACAATTGTCTTACTTTCGCCTCTGGAGAATTAATAGTATTATTACCAAGGGCAAACAAGCCTGGAATTAATCTGATTGAATGTTTAATTATTACTTATGATGTTTTTTTAGATTACATACCAGCATTGCAGAATGCCGTTTTACAAGCTAGAACAGAGAGAGATGCACAGTAAGCTGGGACGCTGGGATTACCCTGAGACCTCATCAGTGAGGTTTTTCAGCAGTAGCATCAGCCGTTGCATGGCATGAGGTTTAGTTTAAATTGCCATTGCTCTAATCAAGGGAGCAGGCACAACCCTTGGACAGGAAGCTGAAAAAAATAATAAAAATTTTAAAGCTGAGCTGAGAGCACCCACCTGGATAATTTTGTACTGAGCACAGCTCAGGCCTCCCAGCCTTCCTCTTTGGCAGCAGCTGTTGTCTGGAAGGTTACGCTGAGCGACTGCTATGAACAGGAATAAAAAAGGAGCTGAAAGAAGATTACTGCACATGTGTTTAGTATCATCTATGTAAAGACGATGGAGTATTTCTGTGGCTTCTTTTGAAAGCTGATAGGGTTGGGTTTCCCCTTGAGTGTACCTGGCTGCCTTGCCTGCAGAAATCCTAAACAATACAGATGAAACTTTGGCCTCTCTGAAGTTCACAGATAAACTGCAGTTGCCATCAGTGAGAGGGAAGGGGTGAGACTCCGATTTTTCCCCTAGTCTTTACTTTCTGCCTGCCCTGGGAAGAAGGGCAGGGATCTGGCTATGTCAAAAATCCCCTTGGCAGGGGGCACCCGCAGTCCTCCCTCTGCAGCCATGAGCTTAGGAAAGGGCCGTGCCAAGGAGCCCTGTGTCAGCGAGACGGAGCAGGCATGGCACGCGGCGGTGCCGAGGTCTGCTCTGAACACTGAGGATGACCTGAAGATGCCCATTGCAGGCCTGGGAGCGATCCCTTCCTCGGAAGACGGTGACAGTGCACAAGTGAAATAGGGAGTGCACAAGTGAAATAGGGCTGTCGTCACGGTGCAGGGCTCTGCAGCGGGGGAGTGGGCACATGATAATCTT
This sequence comes from Egretta garzetta, assembly GCF_000687185.1. NCBI lineage: Eukaryota > Metazoa > Chordata > Aves > Pelecaniformes > Ardeidae > Egretta > Egretta garzetta. Next base: position 6,012,270 of record NW_009260022.1, on the reverse strand, counting down.
TTGAGTTCATTTCCAGGCTTCCTAATTTGTGTATGCGGTGAAACCCTCATGCTCAGCACTGTGTAGGCATCAAAATCAATAGCAGGGCAACAGCATCCTGTTAAAGACTGGCTTGCAGGCCCTGGGGGTAGTGCTGTCCTCAGCAGGGTTACGTTGTCTGTGTTATTCAAGAGTGGGGAGGGAGCTGGAGCTGTGTCCTCAGGTCTAGCAGGGTTGGAAATACTCAGTTTCTACTCCCTTTACTCAGAAGAAAAAATTGCTTTTATATTTCCCTTTTTCTCTTCTTCTTTTTTTTTTTTAACTTGAAGACTGATGGTAATAGTGGAGCTAAAGGGTGACTAAACATTGAATGCAAATTGTTTAATTTAAAACAGGGCTTATAACCTCTCGGCAAGTTCCAGACAAATTGTTCCTAAAAACTCCTTATTAAACATTGCTTATTGTTGTCCACATCTGAAATTTAGTTTACATAAAGATTTAGCGGTAGTGCTAAACAATTATATGGCAGGATAATCTGTTCTTCTTATATATGGTTATAATCATTTAAAAAATCTATCCACAGAGTAGTTCAGGAACAACTGTTCTTCAGCAGCTATTTTGGGTCAACTCAATGCATAGTCTATTAGAGGTATTGCTTCTGCTGCAGAGTAATGAATCATATTTGCAGTCAGGAAGTCACTTGTGTAATTGTCACTGGATATAACGAATACAGGGCTATTTAAAGGGTCTCAGGATTGTCTGATGTTCTGGAAGACGCTATTTCTCTGGAGAGGAAGGGTAGAAGTCCCTTATTCCAGCTGCTCTCAGTGGTTTAATAGAGAAGAAAGGGAGCTATCGGAATTTGTGCAACGGGATGTTGTCACGCTTTTGCGATTCCTACCTAAAGAGAAAAGCGAGCTTCTTAATTTGGAAAATTGACTTGTAAGCTGGGTATAAAAGTATAGCAGAATTCCTCTGCTTATTAAAGCCTAGCTTATCAGTTTAAAAACCATTCCCTTTGATTATTTACTCTGAATCCTGTGTTAACACAGGACTAAAGCCCATATTGCAAATCAAAGCAGAGACTCTGAAAATACTGATTGTTGCAGGCAAATTCCCTGGTGCTTCATTTGACAAAAAGATGGATTAGAACAAACCCCAGAGTGTTATTATTACCACCTACATGAAAGATTGTTTCTTTTATTTGTATTAATTACTGATTAGTGCTTTCTGTATCTTCAGCTCTTTCAGATGTTTTGAATTAGATGTATTGCTTTCTATAGTTTGTTATCTAAAGGCAACCCTGACAGAAAACTGGTATCTCAGCCATCGTGCACAAGGAAGTCATTGATGTGCCCAGACGCTGTACTTCAGGGAGAACCCTGGGTGAGATTCTTGGAGAGGTAAAAATAAGTTCACAGATAATACTGCAGACAGGTAATTTTCCACCCAAAAATAATGTCTTGGGTAAATGTGGTAATTAACTTTAAATTGGAGCGCAGAAGGAAAAAGGAGCAGAGTGCGTACAGCTCCTTGGGCACGTGGTGGTTGGGGAGCAGCCCCGAGCATGCCATGGTCCTGGCTGCAGGAGGGGAGCAGGGCAGCCCTTCACCAGACACCTGTCTGACCAGGGAAGGGCTGCCCAAAAAAGCTCCTCCAAGCAAGCTGGCGTTGCTGACATCATCTGCCTGTGGTAATGCTGGGGGCTTTTATTTATTTGGAAAGAAACACAATGGAGTGGTTCCTTCACCAGTGAATTTGCATGCTGACTGGGACAGAGGGGGTGTGGGAGATGTCCTAGCCAAAGGCTTCATAGACTGTTTGGCCTCTTACTGCCCGGTCAAACATTGTGGGTCAGACAGCAACCAACCATGGTGCTTGCAGCTGCTAATACAGCTCTTGGTCATTACAGCCTGGTCACTGCAGCCGTCTCAGCCTTCTCACACAAATCCTCTTGGTCTCACCGTTCAGGATGAGCAAAGGCCTTTTCTCTCCCTGGGAAAGGGCACTAGAAGAAGAAGCAGTAAGTGGAGGAGGTTGTGCTTAAGAATCTTAAAATGTTACTGAGCCCTCGTTTAACCTGTGGAGACCTCAAAATGGAAAAATCCAAGGCAGGTTGCCCAGAGTTAGGACTGCACTTCAGCATCCTATCTGAGAAGAAAAAGAAGAGGCTTCCTGAGGTTCAGGGGTCTGGCTTTCCTACATTTTGTGCATAAAAATGACTACAACATCTTGGATGTGAGGAAGCAAGGCAGTTATTTAAGGTATCAATTAACATGAGACCAATATTTTGTCAGGTGACTGCATGAAATTCAGAGGCGATCCTTTCATGGCCCGGGTTCTGTTAAAAAAGGGTAGTTTTAAAATAGCCCGTTGTACGTCATCAGCTGATCTGTCATTTTCCATAATTCATGAGCACTGGGGCAAGATTAGACAATGGAGTCTTGGGTGAGAATTCATTAATTTCCTCCATGTTTTTAGAAATGTCAGAGATGTAAAGCTGAGAATAATAAAAGTCAAACTCCTTAGATATATCTACTGTGCTGGGAAGAATATTAGTCTCAGCATCTCTGATAGTATACAGTGTCTTAGTGTGCATGTGTCTTTAATTGGTATGCAAGGAGTTTATCTGCTTTACTGCCTGCACTTATCAGAAAAGATATAAAATGGGATGGTGATAATGGCTGCCTTCAAAGAAAAAGATATGTTCTTTCAAGGATGTAAGTGCAATAAATCTTTCTAGTTTAAGGGCTCACTGGAAGCAGAAAGATTCTGTTCTGCTGACAACTGAATGTGGGGAACTTTCCCAGGGGAAAACAAATCATGTTTCTTTATTCAAAATATAGTAAGAACTCACTGAAATGTGGTACTCCAGAATGTATATTACAGTATTTCCTACTGCTGCTTTACCAATTAAGACACACTTACATACTAATACATTTCTCAAACGGTTAATATAAGGTATCTGGCACTGAATACACTTAGAATACACTTGTGAATGACTCCCACAGTAATCTGCAGTTCAAATTTAAAAAAAAAAAAAGACTAAAAATAAGCGGTTGACTATCGGTCTTTTTTAAACTATACTACAGGAATTAATTTGCCTGGAATAAAAGAGACAATGCTGAGTTCATTGCTATTCCAGAACCATTCTGCACGTCTATGAAAAGCAGAGTTAATACTACAGGCACCTATCGGGTCTTGAAGGGATCCTTTGTGAGTTGAAAAGAAATCAGTGTATTTACTTTAGAAAAACCCACATTATTCATAAGAATCAAATATTCTGCCTGACTGTTATGGAGAAACAAAACAGACAAGGGTGTTTTAAATTGATCTGTCAGTATGGTGCTTTCCAGTGCTCACTTTGTTCATGCAGCCAGCAACTGATGTTAGCATGAATTTAAATAATTCCTCTTGCCTTGAATAATGACCATGAAAGTTGAGTAATGGTATCTAGGAAATACCCTAACTTTTGAGGAGCTGCCTCTTCTCTAGGAGTGTTTGTTTGGTCCTCATATCCCCCCCCCACCGCCCCTAATTGCAGGGAGGTGCTCCGCACAGCATATGACTAAACATAATACAATTTGATTTGTGTTGCAGTGTTCTCCAAAGAACAAATCTGTAAAATTACAACATGTGAAAGCTTAACACAATGATATAAAATGGCAGTGGCACGGTTCATATCTTAAACTGACAGACTGATGGTGATTATTGCAAGGACAATGCCCTGCATATGTCAAACGATTTGCAAATAATTTATGTCACCTTATCCTCCATTATTGTTTTTGCAGAGGACATAAACTGTGTCACTAATATTAAACTGTCGGCAAAAAGAGCCTACCTCAGCTTTTTCCTAGCTGAGAATGCAAAGACATCTGTGCAGAGACAAACATGCATATGGCCATCATTTGTCCAACATCTTACACATTGTGAAGGTTTTTTACTTGAAATGCCAACCTATGTGGCAGATGATGTATGTGTTTCTTCAGTCCTGTGATTACCAGCACAGAGCTGCTCTGCAGTGCTCTTCACCTCATCAGTTCCACAAGCTGCACTCCAAGGTGTGTGAAACATTTGCAGGGAGATGGCATCTGACATGCAGCAAGGCAAAAGCATTCTGGTGTGAATATTTGACTCCAGATTTTGCTCAAATCAGGGTCAGATTCTGACCTGGAGAAATTAGTGTGGGTAGAGATTTAGCACTACAAAATAGCAATTTGAAAACTGGAATGAATATATTTTAAAGATGGGGAAGCAGAGGAAAGTGGTGCTGTCTCCCGGGTGATTCCCAAGGGGCTGTAAAGGAGAGGGGAAGGGGGAAGACTTTATAAATGACCTGGGCTTTATTCTTTTGGAAATAAGCAGAGGACAAGGCAATCTTGAGTCATTTCTATTTGTTAAGTTGCATCACCTCAACTGCTGGGTTCTTTGTTTAGGTTTTGATGGTTCATTTATTACTACCAAGAAATGCCTTTGAAGGGTGATTTTCAGAGACCGTTGTGGTTTAAAAAAGCAGCAAAGAATGCAGTGTGGTGGTTGGAGCATGGAGCTGGGAAACCAGCCTCCAGCCTCCCGCTCGAGATTTTGCCCTGCTCACATTTGGGACAAATTACTTGCAACTGCTGTGGCTTGACTTGCTCTTCTGTCAGGCAGGTTTTTCTGTCTGACTCATCCACTTGGCTTCGATTAACAAGTATTTCATAATCTTTGGCTAGAAATCACTCGTTTGATTGCAGATCGGTGACGTTTCAAATGGGATGCATCAAACAACTTCTGCTGGCTTCAGTGCAAGAGATGGCTCCAATTCGCTGTGGTGAGGAGGACAATAGACTGAGAAACTCACTGAGCTGATTTAAGGATTGAAAGGGAACTCCATTCTCTTATTGCTACCAGTTTTTCCTCTTTTGGAAGCCTCATCTGGGCGTTTTGCACTTTTAACCCCCTCAGGAGCGAGGAAGCTGCTCCTTGCCCTTCCACGCTTTTCTCAGCCTACTTCTCAGTAAATCGCAGTTTATGACTACATTGAGATTTTTTATTATTATAACACAAAAATGCCAAAGAAATTTGAGAGAACTGCATTATCCAAATGAGTTTTAATCTTACTTTCCATTTCTCATATGTTGAATTCTGTCAAACTTCAAAGAAAATTTTTTTAACACCAATTACCTTGTTATCGGAATTGCTTGTGATGCAGATTTTAGGCACCACAGTTTCTGGAAAGACAATGTGTTTCCTGCGGTAGCAGCGTTTGGACTCACTATCGATACACGGAGCAGAAGGTGGTCAGCTTGCAGGATGCTTCTCTCTGCCTAAACATATCCTAGAAAGCATGCTGGTTTCTCTGTTCGCGCTCAGGTGGTTTTTACTGGCGCAAGGAATCTCTTGTGAAGCAGAGGGAGGAATGCAGTCCACAGGCGTGAAAACCTTTCCTAAGGGTGAGCCCCTTCCTTTTCCCAGTGCAGGAAGACCCTGAAGCAGCAGCAAAGACAGGGGAATCACGAAAGGATGTTGGGGAGAAGGGGCAGCCAGACGGGCCCCAGGAAGAGGCACTGAACCAAATGAAAGTGCCTCCATAGAAACAGGTCTGCAGGAGCTGTCCTGTGCATGTCAAAAGCATTTCCATCAGATGACGGGCAGCGTGTTCCACAGCAGTGTTTTTCGGCTTTGCTACAAGTGTGCGTTGGCATCACAGCAAGACTTTTGCACTCAGGCTTGCGTGTAATACACAAGTCACAGTCGGGTCTGTGATCTTCACGCACACATGCAGAAACCCACCTGCCTTTTGCAAAACACTATAACCTGCAACAAAATATGCTGGGGAGAAGTTTATTTAAGTAGATATAAACGTACCCTTCCCATAATGCCCCCAAACTACTGATCTTCACCAACTGGTTCCTTAAACATGCCACAACACAGACTTGAAGCTGCAAATGAAAGAGATCATGGAGATAGTCAGTAATCTTAGCTATATACTTCTTGGCTAGGAGGCATCATAGATCAAGATGCTACGCACTTCTGAGGGAAGGAACTGACAAAAACTGCAAAAGAATTTTAGAGAGGAATTTACAGGAATCAAGCTAGAAACAGCAGTGGACCTAAAGGGAAGTTTTTATTGTCTTGACAAGAAAAAGGAAGTGGGCAGCTCTTAATCTAACTGTCCAAGTGGTAACACCTGAGAGATGGAGGATAATTTTCACAAAATAATCTCAGGCAATAATCCTGTGCATCAGTGACAAAACCGTTGATCTCAGCGGTGAGAGAATGGCTTGACCAGCAACAGATAGCTTCAAAGTCAAGAAAACCTGGCCAAAATTGTACTTCGTAGCTAAAAGTAGAGAGAGAAGAGATGTCACCAGCCATGAGAGGATGACAGAGACAATCTCGGATGTAAGACTAGGGAGGTGGACTTGCTGCTGACAAATGTTTAGCAGGAAGAAGTGGTAGAAAGTGTAAATTCATGCTGAGAGAAGACAAAGTTGGAAGAGGAAGATGCTCTGGGGACTGGGTTATGCCATAGTTTGACCAGAGCAGCAGGGTGATGGCGGGTCTTCTTTCCAGCGCCACAAAATTTCTCATGGCTAAGCTGCACTGCAACAAGCTCCCCACAGCACCTGCAACAAGGGTCATTCAGCTGTCCTCTGATGGCTGCCTGCTTAGCCTAGGAAATGGTCTTCTGTCTGCCACAAGCCACTTGCTGGTGCTTTTATTTTCTATGAATGATCATCCTTTTCATTCTTGTTTCGAGTGTGTCACTGAACTGAGGTCACAAACCCTGGAACACTGGTGATTTGAGCAGTGCTTGTAGGGAAGGTGACCATCATGCCCTATATCTTCAAGCACTCTAATTTTCTTCTTAAATGCAGAATAAACTTTTAGGCAAAAATATAAAAGAAAATCTAGGTGAGGGAGCCTTTATGTGACATAAAGCTTACTTACAAAAATGTCTTTACTGACAAACCATGTTACTGTCAATATTAAGCCAAACAGGAGCGGCATGAGTTCATGTTGACCTCTCACATCAGCTCACTATTTCAAGCCAGCCTCTGGGCACACTGGCTTGGTGGGCGGGAGTTACTCTGGCCACCACAGATGCCAGCAGGGGCAGTCCTTCTGTGGCAACAGTGGAAAGTTCTTCACCTCAACTAGGACCAAATCTGAAGTCTGTAGCGATAGATGCGAACTGTTGATGCTCTCTATGGAAAAAGCCTGTGCCTTCTTTCCAGCAAATGAATTACTTGGAGCCCAAAAAAGGGCTTTAAAATTCTATTTTTCTTTTTTCTTGTAAGCCTCAACCAACAAAATTGCATCCAAAGTTTCTGCTTGCTTTCAGCAGTGACGCTTCCCTCCCAGGCCGAGTTCTTCAACCAATATTCCAGGCCAACAGTCAGCTTTTACGTCTCATTTATGGACCCAGAAAATAGCGTTTCTGTGGACATTGCTACACGGCCAGCTCCTCAGCTCCCCACAATGGTCTTGCAGGGAGAGGATGTGGTATGTCACGGCGACTTGGTGGCTTAGGGTTGTAACAGCACACACAGACCTCATTTCAACGCAACCACTTCTGGGTAGGCCAACCCTTTTTGTATTTACATGTGAAATACTTCTGATCAGGCAGCTGGAATGTGTGGGCTCCTTTAATTCCGTGGGTGACTAATGGCCCTGGTATGGATACAGTTAGCTGGGTGTAAACTTAATTCTATTGATGTCGCTGATTTTGTTTCCCTGCACCCCTATTGTTGCCTTCACACAATGGTGTTTTGCCAGGCTGGTAACTGTTCCTACAGCAAAACCTTCCACCTAGACCAGCCCTAGAAGGCTAAAGTTGTTTCTTTTGCTGCGATTACACGAGGGACCTTGAGCTCTCTGCCAAACGCTACTTTTTTACAAAAAGTTGGCATTGGGAGTGCGAGCCAAGTATTGCAAACCTCTGACACAGATGAGTGCATGTTAGCAGTTAGTGAATGACAGGAGAGATAAGCCAGGGAAGTTTCAAACTACATCAGGCTATAGCCTGACTTTGCTAATGCTTTATACTTCCAACTCCTACTTTTATCCTAAGATCAGATAACGAGTAGCACTTTTTCTTTGTAACAATTCATTAATCAGAGAAATGATCCTTGCTAGTGTTTAGATGTTTTACTTAATTTGGTACTCCTGGCCTGCTGCCCCAGTAGTGCCAAAATTATTATTTCTCACCCAGCAGGTGATAAATAACAACTTCAGTCATGATTAATACCATGAATTTCTCAACCTGACTAATGCAAAAAACTTCAAACCTGCAGAACAAGTGGGTGCTAATTGTTGCAAGAGCCATCGGAGCTGCGCTCTGCTTGTAAAGAAAGAAAGCCACAGGAAATGAAGCGTTTTCCAGCAGCACAGCTGATCCTAAGAGGCATCATTAAGTGCATCTCAGCAGCATTCTCCCTGGGCAGGGCTGTGCTAGGCTCTTTTTTTTCCACAACACTGAGCTTTAAGTACATTTGAGAAGCAAGAGATTGCCAGGTTATTTTTCTTTCCTTGGGGAGGAAGAGGGGAAATAAAATAAAAGGCAGAGAAAATAGCAGATGAATTTCTCATTAACACCGCTCAATACTGTAATTTTTACTAACTGATACATGCAGTGTGATAGATCCTAGCAAAAGCTGCTACCACTGAAGCTCCTTCACGTAATGTCTGTCTTGAAATCTCATCACAACATCATAAAATGTAGCATCTGAGACTCCCCAGTCAAGGGGAGCTTTCTGCAGAGAGGCACAGGAAAACCAGGGGCTCAGGAAGGGCTGTCAGCTGGAAACAATGATCCAATCCCATCAATTAGCCTGTGGCTGAAATCCCGGCCACTTTTGAATCACAAGCTGGTTTGCCACAGCTTGTGGTAGAGCAGGACAATTGCTCCATTTCACCATGCTGTGGTGCAGGGTACACAGGATCCCGAATGTAGCTACGCATACAGTGCTGTACTGGTCTGGCAAATGAGACCTTCATGACATCTGGAATTGGCACCGCGTGTTCCTGATAGGAGCAGACACCAGAATGCAGCGAGGATGTGGGCAGGTAACTGCTGAGCAAGATTAGGCCCTTCTGGAACCCCAAAGAAGCATCTCAGGAATGCAGGAGCGGTCCTGTTTAAACCAGGACCTTCTCGATTGTTCGAGATTCAACAGGCAAGGAAAGAAACTGCTACTTCCCAAGTCACATTTAGCTCAACTTGAGTGTCTCCATATGAAGCCATTAATTCGTGGAACAAAAAGCCTGAGAGAAGCAAACGACCATGGGCAAGTGACCTATACATTGTTCAGACTCAGTAATGTCTATTTGCTTGTAGTTATGAGTGCTTTTATGATTTTGTGAACCGTTTTGGTTGAGTGACTCCTGCAGTCCCCGGTGGGACATACTCAGAGGATGAATGTGAAGCCACGGTGCAGCTGCTCCTGACATTCTTTCTGTTAGAAATCTAATTTTTGTCTTAATTTGGGGAAACTTAAGAACTTCCAGCTGTCTGCTTTCTTCACCCAAAATAGCCTCTGGGAGCTTGGGATTGTTGAGCTTGAAAAGCTACGGAAGAAAATAATCATCCATGCTGTCCTGCTGTATGAGCCAGGCCATGGGCCTTCCTGGCCCGATACCTGCCTCTGGTGCAGCAGTTGTACTTCAGCCATGGGAGATGTAGAAAAACACACAACCCAAGAGTAAAATTCTCACAGAGTGCACATGCACACCCTGGTCTGCTAGAGGGCCACTCAGAATGACAGAAAGCCCTCGTTCCATGGCCTTGGGTAAGGCGGGTTGGCCGACTTGCTCAACTCCCTCGCTAGAAAGATTATTGGGGTTGGGTTGGGTTTTGGTTTTTTCCACCCTTAACTGGCTTTAGTATTGGTCTTGTTTCAACTTTTCATTCTTTTTCCTGAGCTGTGCACCACATTTCTGGAGCAATCGGCATCCTTCATAAGACTGTGGCTTCCCAGACCTGAAGCGTGGCTTACGAGGTTTGGTCCCGGGCACTCGGCTCGCTCTGCTCTGTAGCACTAGTCATGCTAGCAATGTCATTTAAAAAAAGCATAATGGTTTCTTGTATTTATGAAGCACAAAGTCTAGGATTTTAGTAGCTATTTTCAACACTGGTAGCAAAGCCAAAGTTTTCCTTGTAGTCTGAAGTTCAGATATCACCTAGATTGAGGTGCAGCCTGCAGTACAAACCAGCCCTGTGGCAAACGTGCCATTTAAAAGTACGCTCTTCAGTCAAGGAAGCAGAGAATGCTTTTCCCCATTTAAATTCTGCTTCACTAATTAAGTTATCAAAGTCACACACAGGGAACAAGGGATGGTTAAGCTTTCAGAAACTACTCAGTTTTGCCTCCAGAGCTCAGTCTCTGCTTGTCCTCTCACTTCAGTATTGAAAGCTCCCTGTAATTTGCCTGTCTCTCTGTCCTTAAGTGCAGTCTGAGTAGTTCAGGTGGATTTACACAAACTTTGTTTGTAACAGATCGGTATCTTCTGCCGAGCCACTTCCACAGCCTTTGAGTACATTTTCTAGCTGAGACATTCAAAGTGGGTTCATGCATACAGCTACCTCAGTGGGTTTTGTTTTTTTTTTTTAATTCTCTGAAGTTACAAAGCGTGCTATATATAACCACACAAAATCTGCAGTAACGATCTGTTCAGCATTCAAAGCATTGTATGACCAGTGCTTGCTCTGCCTCACTGAAACCTTGCCAAAAATACAAAAACATGGATCACTTCAATGCTGTTTCAAAGCAATTGCTAAAATTTGGTTATAAGTTGGCTATTGGCCACTGCAGCCTTGAAAGAGGAGGAATACATGCCCACTTGCACTTTCTCAGACTGCATATAAGTTAATGCCTGAGCATAAGCGGGTTTGGAAATCCATTAAATAAGTTATTCCTGTAGGTCAGTCTCCCGGTAGCAGAGGAACTGCCAAAACCACAGAAGCTAGGTTAAAATCTTTACTCGTGAATGGGGCTCTGTAAATAGCAGGAGGTAAAAGGCAAGTTTAATTGCTCTGGATTAAGATACTTAAGTTTTCACACAGCTTTTCCCCAACGCATTGCTAGCTTTAGAGACTATTAAAGAGTGCTCATCTCTCAAACGGAGTGTAATCATAATATTCTTGCCAAACTAAGAAAAGCCCCCACAACAAATTCTTTTCCAGTTTTTCCAAAAGTTGCATTAACACCGAAAAGGAGGTTCAAAAGGCATGACTGGGTTCTCAGCTACTGACCGCTTTGATAGTGGAAATCGTCACCAAGTGGTCAAGAGCTGATGGGGTTTAGTTTGAAAAGGGATTCAACGTACCCGTGTGAAGTTTTAAGACTGAAATGCAGGACAAGGGTGACTTTCCTCTCCGAGCAAGAGCTATTTGATAAAGACCCCCTTATGCACTGACACTTATGTCAGTTTGACCTCAGCAGGACTCCTGCATCCAAAAGCAGGCAGTAGGAATTGGCTCCATTTTCCAATTGAGCTGACAAGAGTGGTCCCCCACGGGGAGTCCGTAAGCAGCAGTGGTTCGTGAGCCACAGAGTCAAGAGGCACCCAGCCGGTCCCACGTACGCAGCTGCTTTCTGCTCAGTTCTGAACAGGGAAGGAAATGGCAGCCAAAAATATCATGACCATTGCACAACCAGTTCAAGCCATGAAGTGTTTTGACACTGAAGAGTATAGTCAAAACGATGCAAGTAAGAAAAATAGTAAGAAAATAATTAAGTATTACTAGTACTACTACTATTACTATTACATAGTAAGAAAACACAGCAGGTTTCCACCAGCCAAACAGCCCAAGCTGGTCCCAGCTGTGCCCAGGACCTCCTGAGTGCACAAGGGCTGGTTTTGCCACCAGCACATTCCTGGGGTTGCTGGCGCTTCTGGAAAATGCCAAGTACAACTGACAAAGCAGAACAGAGTGGTGCCATCTAATTTGTTTGCAGAAATACCAGTCCGATCGAGTCCTTGCCCACACGCAGGAACTCTCCCTTGAGAAATTCCACAGTGCCAGGGGTTTTGGAGCAGCACAATGATTATTTCTTCATTTACTGCTCTATTATTGTGCCTACATGTACGAAGGTAGAAGGACCAAGGCACAGCCACAGGCTGATACCAAGTCCTTTTGCTACGAGAACCACCCCAGCAAGTACATCAAAGTTCAGAAGCAACGTTAACATACTGGAAGTGGAAACAGCGAGACAGACGCTTACCTAGCAAATTCATTTATTAAACAAAGAGCAAGACAAGCTGAGGATTAAAACTGGGAAATCATAGGAAGAAAAAAAAAATGTAGATCTAAAAACCAAAGGTGAACATGAAATAAAAGCGGAGGCAGGAAACATATAAGAAGTAATGACAGCCAGGAGCTACTTTGACACAAAGTAAGAACTCAGTGAATAAAATCACATTCTGTGTGCCACAGAGCTCCAAGAAATTTTTGTCACCCGATTCCTGAATTAATTTTGGCTGAGGCAGGCAAACTTAAGATCTCTAATGAGTCCTTTCATTCCCAGCTTAATAATTCTAGCTAGTTTACCATACAACTGTCTTCCAGGTGTCTGGCCAACAGGATCCCACACATTAACTACACAGACATTAACTACATAGACATAAAATTTAGCAAGAAAGGCACTTAGAAAGATCAGAGAGAAACTTTTTCAAGGATTTTATTTTCTTTAATACAGATACAATATATTTCCAAGGTCACTTTAGAGTATGTGGCATTCAGCCTATTAAAATGGAAGTGCCCGTACAGTCGTTCCAGGTTAAATGTGCACAGTATATTCTACACCACAAGAACTGCATTTAGAGGTTTTTTCTTGCTCCAGAACGATTTGGCAGATTCAAAAAGCTAACACACGTTTCCATACTCAAAATCAATTCATTGAACAACACAACCCCAAATTGCAACGCGACCCACTCCGACCACCAGCCAACACGCTTATCTCAGTAAGGACCTCTTGGCGGGTCGGGCTGCAGCAGCTGCAGCGCTGTCTTTATCGTGACCCTCGAAGTACTGCTGCTCTATTCGCCGACAAAAGGCTGTGAGATTACTGTAGTTTTTCACTTTTTCAGAGAGTTCATCAGTGGTTAGCTGAGTAGTAAGGATTGTGAACAGATGTCCAAATACCAGAGCATCTAATTCAGTTGGTCTGTAAAAACAAACAGAAAAAAGAAAAGGTATTTTGCAAGGCAAGTCCTGATCAAGAAAAACCCTGCTGTTCTGAATAACTTTTAGACAGCCACGCAATCTAAGAATTGGGAAGAAATCAGGCAACACTGAACTTGCCAAATGCATGAGAGCTGTGTATACAGTACACAGGCATACTGCTAGTGCTCAGCGTAGCATCTATCTTTGCTTTTGGTAGCTTGGAAATGTGGAAATAACACTTCTTAGAAAGGGCGGAATTACTGATCCAATATAAAACCATGTTCCACCCTTTAGTTCTGTACAAGGGCAAATGCCTATCAGGTCTTTTGGGGTTTTTTCTTCTCTCTCTGCAGATGTACATTAAAAAAAACCCAGCTATTATCTCAAAGAAAAAAAAAAGACAAGGGGGAAAAAAAGCTTAAAATCCCTATTCCCTTTTTGTCCTCTTCAATAGCCAGGAACTATTCAACCAATACATAAAGGAGCTCCAGGGTGACAGCAGCTGGAAACATCTATTTCTTGAAAGGGGACTACACAGAATAAAACAGGTATTTTGGGGAACAGTGGTCTCTTGAATGTTTTCAGTCCTACCTTACGTTAGGTACAAGCCTTCTGAATTGTCATCTTGGACCTTTGTAGCCCATGTGCAAATAATTGTATTTTTTTCAATTGTATTAACTTAAGAGTTCTTCTTCACGAGTGTTCAAGGTAAGCAGCATGAGGGTTTTCTAACTGACCATTTTTTTGCCTTCCTGTTTATGGATCACTAAGAACTCTCCAGTGGAGATGTGGACCCTTGCATAATGAACTTAAATCTGTCAGCAACAGGCTGCTTTTCTTATTTACCTCCTACAGACTCCCAGAAGTCACAGACTGAAAAACACTGGACTAAGAACGCATACTCTCTTAGTAATATGTCAGACAGAAAAATGTAAAGGCTGAACCTGTACCAAGAAAGGTTGATTAATAAACAACAAAAAATTCCCAAGTTACAATTCTTTACATGTACAAAAGAAAATTTAGGAGATATTATGTTTAAGAATTATTTGAGAAGATGCAATTCAACCTTGTCTTCAATAATGCCTATTTCTGTATCCACTCAATTTACACTACCCACCTCACCTCAACTTGGAAAAGATTAAGGGGCAAAGACACATGCAGAAAAGTAACCAAGACCATATGCTGCCTTTTGAAGACATCTCCCTGTCCAAACATAGTTAACTGAAGTCCAGACCTAAGCATTGTCTAGTCTGGTCTAAGCACAGGAGACAAGAGGGAGCTAATGTGATGTTATTGAAATCCATAACATTTCAAAAATATTGAATTGTTGGAGGGAAAAAAAAAAGGCATTTTGCAATTGGAAGAAACGGGTGAAAGCAGAGGACATCCCATGAAGGCCAGGTTGTTCCTTTCTTCTCCCCTGGGATTGTGAATCTTAGTTTTCACTTTGCAACTGATCCTTTGTTGATGCAAGGCTGGCTTCTCCCCCAGTTCTTCCAACTCACGTGCACCCTCACTCTAATTCAGTTCGTTCAGAGCTGCCCCTGGTGTTACGAAGGGCAAGAGAAGCTGTCCTAGTCAGGACGACATGACGTGCACTCACTCCCCTGTACCCAGTAGTGAATATTACCCAAGAAATACAAGTAAAGCTTTAAACGTATCACTTTTAATAAGAAACTAACTGTATAAAGGTGTATGTTTGTAGCCTACATAAGTTGTGGTAGACTCCGTAGAGAAGATAAGCAGCGGTAAAGCTAAGTCATAAACAGGAAAAAAAACCAACAGAAGCTTACAGAAACTTTCCTTTTAAAACCTTTGTTTCTCAAATTTCATATTTATATTCCAGTCACACATTTGTATTTCCTCAACTGATCATGTAGCATTAAAATAAACCAGGCGTTTTCCATATATATACATATGTGGCTGTATATCTATATCTCATATTCCTGGATGTAATATTTCAGTAAAGAGTAACTTACTGCTTATTGAAGAAATATGGTTGTGTTCCTAATCTCTGGGAGAGAGCCTGACAACACTGATCTACGTCTTCAAGTACCTATCAAACCACACAAGAGAAAAAAGATCCACATTGTCAGGACACACCAGCATTGCAAAAAATAACCTCCTTACTGTATTTGCACGGACGGTGCGAACAAGGAACATACAACGTCAGAACATTAGAAGCTGTTAAAGTCAGGCAAACCTCCACGGTAGGCAGGTAGCTAAGCGTTACTTAATCTAAAATTTGACGTAAAGCAATTCTGATTAAGAGCTTCCCATAACATTTATAACTTCGCTTAATTAAAGGTACTAACATACCTTAAAACTGTTTGGCTGTGGGGTGGGGTTTTTTTAAGACCTCTGACAAGGGCAGCCACAACCCTGCAAAGCGTGCCTGTTATCACCACACAGGAAGTGGGGGCCATAACTTACAACTTGTTTTTAGGACTACGGCCTAAACTAACATCACCAGAGATGACCATTCATAGTAAAACATCCTTCCTCCCACCCCATCGTGTTATACATAATTTAAGATTTATTGCTGCTTGAAGGCAAACACCTGACTCCAGATAATGTTTTAAGTACAGAATGTATTTTTTACTACGTCTGTTGCAAGAAACTGTTACCCTCCAAGGCCTTTAAACAAGAAAAAGAAAGAAAAACTAAACCAGGGTACTGACCTGTTCAAGCGTCTTGCCAGCCCATCCAATGGCTTTCATCTTTCGCCTTACCTCCCATTGCTTCTGATAGGACAAGATGCGGTTAAGAGGCCACGGGTAAGGGGAGCCATACCTCGGGTGAGTGATCTTTGTTTACAAACAGAAAGGTACCGTGTTACAATATAAGAAAATACAGATCCCTCTACGCACAGAATAGCTAATATTCACGTATTTCTATCAGTAAGGGAGCTGCAAAAGAGAAAGCGAGCGGCATGATACACTGTAATTATTTGTGCAGAATTTATAGTTTGCAGCATAACCATTTAAAACTATTACTTCAGAAACATACACAAAGCCCGTATCTGTTTTGCAGTCAGCTATCTCCAGTAATGACACAACTTCCCTAAAATGTATATGCAAGCGAAATTAAAGTGAAAAGACTGTATCATTAATGGTATAAACCTCAATGTTTCATTTATGAGTAGGGACTTGCAATTGTGAGCAAAAGTGTTTTCTCATTAAATTTTAATTAAGATAAATGCTGCAGAACCACTCACCTCCTCTACTGTAACATCATCACACCACTGGAGATAGAGCTAGGAACAGAAAGAACACTTACTGAAACTTCCTAATAAAGGCGAATACAGAGCCAACCATTTCTCACTAGCAGAATTTTCTTTTCTATATTAGATTATATTTCCATTTCATTGCTTCTGTTAGACCTCTGAATGTAAAAAAGAAATTAAAACTGGAAGGCAAAAGCCCAGTTGCTACTCCTTACTTTGCCAGGACCAAGCTGAGACCGAAGGCCCACCCCCGTTGCCCACGCCACACACGACTCAGCACACAAGTTAGGAGCTCTCAGCCACCTGCAGCTTGCCAGCACTTCCAGCACCATTCCTACGCTGGGACTGTGTCACACTAACTGGCCACGGCCGCGAGCCACAGGGGATCCCAGCCCCACACCAGGCGCAGGAGCACGCACGCTGTGGAAGGTGACAGCGGGGTGCCTGGCCAACTGTGGGAGGGGGTAGGATCCCAGGAGCCACCAGCATTTTCCATCTGTGGAAATCGGTTGCTTCTACAGCTACATGGCACACCTCAGGCAGGTCAGAGGGATCATGCTTTTGGCTTGTGTCTACAGGAACATTTCAGCAAGCAATCCATAGGGTACAGAGAATTTCTTCCTACCTCCTTTCACCTCAAAAGTTGATGACCTCATCTAAGAACAAGCAGTATTTCCAACATAGGGAAAAATCCTAAAGCTTTCTTGCCTATAGTCACCTACGGAAGTGTGCGGAGTTACTATAGTTTGCCATACCTCTGCTGTCAGAAGCATATTATTGACTAATTCCATGTAGGCTTTCATCTCAGCTTTTTGGACTTCATCCAACCCATCACTGAGAGAATGGCCCTAATGAGAGGGAAAGAAAAAAGACAGACGCACACATGTAAGAAAGGATATTGGAATATTCAGCAATGCCTGACCCAAGGACCTCTGAAGTCAATCAGCTTTGGCTCAGATCCTGATCTCTTACATAGTTCAATAACAAATTACATATGCAATTTTTACAAATAGCGTCCTTTAGAATTAAAAAAGAAATCACCATTATGTAATACAACTAATCCACACGAAATGCAGACTGCTATCAGTTATTGGTGAGCACGGTTTGAGCACACAGCCTCCTGGTTACTGTCATCTCTCTGGCAAGAAGTAAACACAAATTTACATCTGTGATAGACCTTTATCAACTGCTCAGTGAAAAGACAATGTTTTTAATAATGGGGGGGGCACAAAGGCAAATTTTAAAAGTATCTGACACTTCAAGGTTTATATCGGTCAGTTCTGGGTTTAAGAGCTCTGAGACCCAGAGATAGGGCATGCAGGAAAACAGTGTCAGAAACTGGCCCTGGTACACAGCTATCCCACATAGAATTTACTTCCAGAATTTGAGTAAATGCCGAAGAAAAACACTTCCACCTCAACAAACTCCTATTCCAGGATATCTGGCTTTTAAAATGACACTCGATTTCTGTACTGTTTTAACAAATTAAGTAACATTCCAGAAGAGCACACCAGATCAGCACAGGATTAACATGCTACTCAGTAACTGATGAAAACAATATACTGTTATTACCTTGGCTTTTACAAACTGGACTATGGGCCCAAGTTCAGATACTACTTGATTTCCCACATGAATAAAGGGTACTTTGCCTGTAAAATGAGAAATATATTTTAGTGAGAGGTTTCTATACATGTAAAACATCATTTCCAATTTTCAAAGCAATTAAATATTGCAGGTACACCTGAACATCACTGTTTATTTTTCAAATGAGCACAGGTAAAGCTCTAACATACACCACTCCCCCACTGAACGTTTGTTCTAACACACACCTTCCTCCTGATCTTCTCCTACATGCAATGCTTGCAATTGTGTATTGCAAAGTTATTGAGTGAGATCTATCAACTTGTATTTTAATAATGGATTTTGCTTTGCTGGAAGGACTCAATTCAATGTTTCTCTGACACACAGCTGGGAAATCCCAGGGAAGCAGGCAGAGCCCTTGGCTAGTTTTACGACACAACATGTTCCCACCCTCCCTTCTAACCCACTGGCGGGGAAAGGGCTGCTGAAAGGATGACAGGAGATGCGGCACTGTGCCCAGAAAAGCAAGCAGGGGGAAGTGCAAATGCACACTCAGTGAGGCAGGGTCTTGATTCTCCCTCCTCCGGTCCTTCAGATTTCCAACGACTGGGCCAGACGGCTCCTCTTGGCTGCCCCAGTCTTCACCCTCTAGTTGTGAGCAGCATTTTCCAGCCCCCATGGTCCTGGGGTCAAGAACAGGTTCTCAGTATGAGACCCACAGCTTCACAATCCAGGGAGCCGGGAGGGGGAAGGAGTTTCTCCACCACCATGGGGTTAAAGCTTAATACTGCTAAGGCTCAACATTCAGTCTATGAATCTGAGCCCTGAGGGTCCAGCATGGAGCCTGACCGAAAACGACCAGTCCTCAAGAGGAGACTGGGAGATGACTCTGTCACTGGTGGAACTTGCAGGGGTGTGAGGGGCTCCCGAGTCTGTACGCACCACCTTCTCTGCGTGGTAACTTTTCTTACACACAGAACTGAGCCAAAGCTTTAAGGCAGTCAGAGATACAAGAGGAAGCCCTGTTAGGCACAGCAAGCCAGGAGGAATGACAGAAGTTGCCTAATGCCCTTTTTCCCAGCTCTTAACAAGTGAAGCCGAGGGCTCCTGCTCCAATCCACCTGAACCGCACCAAATCGTCATCCAAATGCAACTGACAAACATCAACCTTAAATTTAAGACTAAATCTTTTAGGATTACTTACATGACTGAAATCATCCATAAAATGGAGATAAATGCTGGATGTTTTGTATGACTGAGAACACCCTCATGCCCAAAGGCGGCAAAGGAGCCTGCCCAGTGCAGGGGGCACAGCACACACTCACGTTCCTGCCTCTTGCTGTGGGCAAACTCTGCTCTTGACAGACAGCCCAAAGAACAAGACCACTACCTGCCCGGCTCCAAATCCCTTATTAGCAATACATTCACTCTTTTCACTGAAACACAAAACCCCTACTGTTCAGCCTAGCTCAAACACAGTTCATGCTAATAGCAGATTCAGTCATGGTTTTCATCATGAGATTCACTTCTCGCTGGCTCGATCAGCCTAAGGGTAATAAATGAAGTGCATCACACCAACAAAGGCTTCGTCTGCATCCACACGCTGCATGTTGCAGAAGGAAACGCAGGCCTCTCTGAGCTGCAGAATTCCACGGTCTCAGTCAGACTGTACTTCACACACCAAGACGATCCTTTGGCATTCCACTTTTGAATTCCTCAGAATGGATTTCATCATTACAACGACCATGAGATAAACCCCCATCCCCCCAAAATGATGAGCTGCGGATCTCTGTCTGCTGCTTCTGTGAGACAGGGGGAGGTGGGGAGGGGAGAGGGAGCAGATGAAAACCTTCTCTGAGCTATCATTAAAAAAATCAAGATATTATAAAGAAAGGAAATGGGGAAAGTAAAGAAAAAAAACAAGGACCCCAGGAGTAAGGGCAAAAAGAACACATGTATTTCTACCTACATTTAAAACTGAAGCAGTACCATTTTCCCTCTTGTGCTCCTTGTTGAAGGAAGGAAGGGCTCAGATCCACATTATAAAATCAGACACCAGCAAGCGTGGACATGGGGTGCAGGCGGTAGAGAAGAGAGAGCGTGTGACCGTCAGCATTCCTACTCCCATGCATGCAAGATGCTCCTCTGTGCACAGATTCAGCACTTCAAAGCTACCTTTATTTACTAACAAATAATTCATACACCTCCATATTTTGCTGTATTTTCACTGCTGCCCAGCAACTGCTTTTCAGTTGGTTTGGTTTTGTTTTGTTTTTAAATCCCATAATTCCAGCTGCTTTGACTGAATTATCAGTAGCAGCAGCAGAATCCATACAGCTGGCAGACTTACACTGACAGGCACTTCATGTGGCAGGTATCAGCCAAAGGCAAGTAACCAGCAAATAAGTATCTTCTCACGGAACAAGAATGTGAGGAGGAGTGGGAGGTTTACCAGCCTTTTGCACCCTGCATTCAGCAGTTCTCTCTGATTTTTAGGCAACCTTCTGGAGCCAGCCTCTGGAGGTTTTTAGGGAACCAGTTACCTCCAGCAGAAGGCAGATTCTGCACCCTCCTCATGCTTAATTTATTGTTGGTGGGTTTGGATTTTTTGCCAGTCTCATGGATCAGGGGAAGATTTAAAATCACCTATCACCCTTAACAGTGACAATGCACCCTTCAATCTTCTCCTGTATCAACATCCTGGCAATCATCTTCCAGACAGGGCAACAAAAGATACTCCTCCGGTGGTGTCTCACCCCAGCAATGGGAAAATGTAACAGCATTCACTGGGATATTCACTGGGATGCAGAACACAGTCACTTTTGGAAGTGTAGGTCAGTCTGCTTCAGGACACGACAACTCTCAGGCACACTGGAGAAGGTTTCTGCCCGGCATTTGGACTGTCTGAACGCTATATATAGGTACTGCAGAAGCAGTTACACTTTGTGCCGACGTTACTTTGCATTTGACTGCTTTAATTGTTTACAGCGGAGAAACTGCACTGGAGAGGAGGGGGGAAGGCAACCCACACTCGGTAGCACTGACCGACTGTTATCAGCAAGACAAGGCGCAGTTGCCATGGTATCAAAATGGAGCTATAACGTAGTAATCTAAATGAAGGCCACACTTACCAGATGGGGACATGTACTCGGCATTTGCCCTGCAAACCACCCGGATTGGCAGATTGCACATTTGCAAAAAGGCCTGGAAACAAAGAGTCGCATTTAAAAAGCATTAATACACCAGTGACAAATACTCATCTTCTCAATACGTTTGACTATCTTTTAGCTAGTTCTTAGCACACACTTATGAAGTATAGCTCCTTGCATCCTGCTTTTAGGAAGAAAGAAGGGTAGGTTAAAGAAAAACAAGGTTTTCTAACTTCCTTAGACAACTGTTTATCATCCAGCCATTGACTGGAATTCTTCTAATGATATTTCATCTACTTTTACTGGTTTTCTTCACGAAGCGGTATCTGACAGACACTATTAGTGCTGTGGCTGTACAAAATTAAGTGGCATTTTGCCCCTCCTGAAAATCACAGTACTTACTGCGTCTGGCCAAAGCTGGCTAAGCAAGTTCACATTGTGTAGCGCAGCCAACACACACAGCACCTTCCCACATTGTATTTACAATAGCTGCCAGGAGTTTTGCTCTATGATACTGTCAGAGCACTCGTCTGCTTTGGGAAGAAGTATTTATTATCTGTAATTTATGTGACTCATGGAGAGTGTAAGTGATCGATTTACTGCTTCTTTCTACCTTAGATTCAAAGCACTCTCAGTAGGATACCGATTTTTGTCAGCACCTGCCATCACCACAAAATCCTTAGTGCATTTCTGTTGAAATACCAAAATATCAAGAAAAATACTTGCAATTTGGACAAAATGCAGCAAATAAGTAACTTCTTAAACCTCTAGAGTCTCTCACATCTCAGCTGAAGTCCTATCATTCTTTTTTTTTTTGCGATTAGTCAGGTCAGAATTCCAGATTCTTAAATTACACCTATTTATTATTTTACCACACAGTGGCTGGAGGTTAAAAAAGCCTACACCAAGGCGGCTACCACCATGAAGAAAAACGCTGCTGCAACTTGGCACTTTGCACGTGAGCTCCCTCCTAGCCCTTCAGATTGCCGGATCTGGCAGTAAGCTGCATGCTCACAGCTTCAGACGGTCAGACCCTAACCATAGACATCAAAGTAACCCAAACCTTAACCTTGAGATTGCTCATTTCTTCACTAAATGAGACCACAAGACATGAACTAACACTGGCATCAGCCGTAACTTTGTGGTTTCTGTAATACCCATTAAGCAAACAAAACCCAAACAGCCCCTCTCCTTTCCCCTGCGCTCTTAAGGTCCTTTATTCCCAAACCCTAATCCAAGTGCTGATACTGTGGTCCAGGGGAAAAAAGCCAAAAGCTTTGGCCCCTTTCCAACCAAATCCAAGAACCGCACAGGCCATTATGACAGTTGGATCTTGCAGGTCCAACTCAAACTCAAATCCCAATTTAAAGCAAGGAACTATGGTCACAAGCTGCTAGGCAAGATACTGATTACAGCTGCTGAGAGTCCACCTCAGCACTGTAAAGAGGCTCTGCAAAACCCACCACAAACCTGGGTTTCTACTGCTTCTGATTTCCTCAGCCTAACCATAATTTAAAGCACTGCTTGGGAGGCAATTATTATACCATAGTCAACATCAGCCAAATACCTCAAGTCCTGCACTACTTAGCAATAAACCAGTCTCTAGAGTGCCAAAACCTCATCCCAACCAAGACCTCTATCACTGCTTAACGGAGCAAATGACCCAAAGAAAATACAACGCACTGGCCACATTTGACACCACCCCACTTTCTAAGTCTGTGTGTCCACCGGAGTCCACCAAAGACCAATGCTCTTGCTGTCTTAGGATCCCAAATCCCATGCAAACAGTAATACCCAAAGGACCAATTCTTAAACAAGAACTTAAGACATTGGTTTGTCTCAGTCCTAGACCTCTTCCTTTGCCTGCTGGCACTGTAGGATCTAGCAATGACCAGACTGTTCCAGCTACTGCTACACACATCGTGTCTTCTTCTGTTCAAACTGGGGCTTCATATGTGACTTTTTTGGAAAGAACTAAGAGACAAGACTGCAGAGATTTGGGGTTAGATTACATACATACTCCTATGCCATTGCTGGACACAGTGTAACCCACCAAAAACATGCACTCTAACTCAACTGGTACACAAACTTGGTTCTTCTGAAAGCTCTACCAGTAGCTAACAACATCTCTTCAACAGTACTGTGCTGCAGTGGAACTGATGCCATCGAACAACAGCGTCAAAGAATTTCATCTCTGGGCAAGAGGAGTGGAATGAACTTGTACCATACTTCTTAATCCTTAGCTGTTGAATTTTATCTCAAAAACAGGTGAAGTTTCATTTGGTCTAGGCTTACCAACTGAATTTCCTTTGCAGTAAGGTACTAAATTAACTCTGCAATTCTGCATTAAGCTAGAGATGAATTTTGTAACTGCCATGAGTATTCTCACTGCACATTCAGAAGACTAAAAGTCTGACCTGCACTGGAGTTAGGGCAACACATAAATAACTGAAAAGCTTGTAAGTGCTGAGACACATTTAAGCAAAATGAGGTGGATCGGAGAGCTATTTTTACGTTCTCATACAAGTATGCCAAAAATGAGACGTGCTGGCACAGAACACTTAGGTTACATGAGTTCCCTCGGCAAATTATTGCCTACTGTACATTGTATTGTACATTGGCTCCTACATAGTACAAGGTTTCTACCAAAAAACACAATTTGTAACTGTGAAAAATAGTCCTCAGCATAGAGACTAAACTGTAAGTAAAATCTTTTCAGTGTAAAGAGTTCAGCCAAATTTCCATCAAAAATCTGAACCTGATCTTGCTCTCTCTCCTTCTCAATAAACATCCACAGAACAAGGAATATTGACCTTTATTACATTTGGCAGGGAAATTCTACCTCAGTCTCTGGCCTAGTGCAAAGGGGATTGAGAATACGTTGCCATTTCGGCATCTCAGAAATGCAAACACACTGGGTCCGTATGCCTTTTTCTTTTTTGCACTTCATAAGGAAAAGAGAGAGGAGGTTGAACTAGAATTGAGCTCTAATGTGGGAACAAATATTAACTAAATAAGAATGTTCACTATTCTGCATAGTAAAGAGCAGATTCTAGAAAGCTTAGAAATAAGAAACAGTCAACCACTGGAATAATCTCCCCAGGGAAGTGGTTGACTCCGCCACACAGGACACTTTCAAGATGCAGCTGGACATGGTGCTGGGCCATCTTGTGTCGACTGTGTTCTTGCCCAGAAAGGTTGGACCAGATGATCCTTGAGGTCCCTTCCAACCTGGTATTCTATGATTCTATGAAGTCAGTCTGTCCTCAGCGGGTGGTGAGTGGGAAGAGCCACTGAAGTAAACACCAAACCAAAAACCTGGGAAAACTTCCTTGGAATAGTCATCTCCAGTTCTGATGAACATTTTGTAGATGGGAGACAAGAACTGAGTTTGAGGAACTGAAGAGTGATTCAAGATTAAAATTGGGCAAATCCATCTGGTTCTGCGTTCACCCCAGCAGTCCTCCTGTGAGGTTCAGAAACACTGACCACTGGAGTTGCCTCTCCAGCAGCCTTACAAGGCCCGTTCCAGCAGCCCCCTCCAGCATCCATCTGCCAACACCTATTCCACTTCAGCCTTTGTCTCTAATTAGGATGAGCTTTAATATGAGTGGTGAAATAGTAATGAAATACGAACACAAGAGAAAACAGAACAGTGAAAGAGTTGAAGGAAAACATCATTTAATAAACCTAAAATAAAAAAAATAAAATAAAAATTGAAAACTGCTATTACATCTTTGTAAAGATAGAAGCCCAGGGAATTAAAAGACCAGTATGTTGAGCTGTAATTTGTGCCCAAAGTATGACCTATTCAATTTTAAGTGCTCCTTAAATATTGTGCTGCAGGAAAATGAAGGAAAGCTCCACAATATGAGAGAAGTTTAATCCTTCTCAGATCTACATTGCTGAACTAATCAGGATCCATTTCTGGATCCAGCTTAAACTAATGGTCCACTGGATAGCCTTCAAGAGGACTAAAAATACATGTCAGCTGATAAGAGGAGACAGTACTATCCCAAACTATGAGGGCTCAGCCTAGAGAAATAAGCCTTAAAATTTGCTTAAAATATGAGAGTACTTACATTCTTTCATTGATGTGACTGACAGGCTTTGGAAATTATTAGTACTAATAACACAGGTGGTTTTGACTTTTCCAGCACAGTGAATGCATTTCATATTTATGGAAATTATTGTTTCTTTTAGAAAAAAAGATGGACAAGGATCGTGACCAATGCATTCTTATAAACATCCACTGCCAGAAAACCTCATTTTTTTTTTCTGATGCATTCAATTAGATAAATTAGATTTTAGACAATAACTGATGTTAGACAGTAAGTGGCATGAACTGTTACCAAAATAGTTGAAATTGGCACAGATCAAAGAAATCCTACAAAGAAAATATAGGACAAAGCATCAATTTTGGGGAGTGTTTATCTCATTTAATGCTTTAGCCCAGTGATCAAGGGAGAATTTGTTCCCTTTTTGACCACTCATGGAGAATGTCACACACATTTGGTGTGCAGATGGTTATCAGACCCCCATGGCTTCCAACTCTGATAAAAGATGCGGTGCAACGCTGATTATTCCAGCATCTCATTTCCCTTTGGGTACCTCACATGTATATACATATATAATTTGAGGAGGCAAGTAAACCCTTGCTTTTCTTGCGAGAGAAACCATCAGCAAATGGGAGTGAGCTCAGCTCCTCCGAGTGCTTTTAGAGTGAAGGGCAAGAGATTGAAGGCTGAAACCACCCCAGTGCAGTTCTGCTGAGATTTATGAAGATATCAACACCCCTTCAAAGACACAGCATCAAAAGCTGAGCAATCTGAAAGATCAAGGGCGCAGGCTTATTCTAGTACATCAGAGATTATTGTTAACATCATAAATTTGGCTGATCAACTTAAAAAGGGACTGAAAGGGGCCAACTGAATTCCAAGCGGCACACAACTGAGCACAGTCTAACTGTTGTACCCTGCAAAGATGCTTGTAACTCCGAAGAACAGCATTAAATTTCCTGCTCTCTTCTTCTCTGGAAAAAAAAAAAAAAATGTACTAGCACAGAATGAACAGGGTGACTATTGTAGGCCTCAACCTGGATCTCCTCCAGCACCTAGGGTTCTCACGCAATAATACTGCAACACCGGCAGCTCTTCAGAATAGGAAAAAAAAAATTAGCTCTCATGTCTGTAGTAAAACTGGTACACATTACTTCATCTAAAGTTTTCTGGTCCAAAGTAATTGTAAAGATGTTCACTGAAAATGTTTGATACTTTGAAAACAACTCTTCCAAAAAAACTGTAAGCAGGTAAAAGAGAACTGAATTCCTATTTTGTTAGCGTGATCCATTAAATAAGAAATCAACTATAGCCTTCCCAGGAGAATGAAGGAAGATTCTGTATTTAAAAGTTAGACAGGATAAACTTTTTTTTTTTTTAATGCTTAACAACTAACTTAACTAAAAGTTAACTATTTGGATCAATTTATAAAGAGGAGAATTAACATTCTTATTTCCCCTTGGCCATGTTACAGAAGATCAAGAGATGATTGCCCAATAGACTGTACACAAATAAAGGAAACTTCATTCAAGCATAAATATACAGAATTCACTACACCTGAAGGACATCAAACCAAAACGCTCAGGCTTTTAAAAGGAATGAGTAATTTCATGGCTCATACTAGTTAATGCAGCATAAAACAAGGGTAATGAAATCTCAGATTGGGAAGAACTGAGTTTATTCCCCTAGCATCAGCAGGAGTGCCTCCTATACCCATATGTTCCACTGATTATTTGCATTTCTGTAATTTTAAAAACAGGGGCCCAATTTCTTGCGCAGTATTGGCATTGGTCAAAGACTGAAGCAGACACCTGGAAAACTGTCCGGTTTAGTAACTTATGTTCAATATAATGTCTGCTACAAAAACTTTTCTCTAAGTTCTTTCTGGAACAAAGTGTGTCCTTTCTTTGGATGAGGTTAATGTGAGAAACAGATAAAGGTATTAAAAAAATAAAGATTTGACTTAACAGGCTCTGCCAGCTTCTCCCCCATGCATGCTCTCTGTCTCTCTTCCCTGCAGGCTAACAGTCTCCTCTTCTCATACAGCTGACCTCAGCCCATTGATCCAGCCTGTCCAGATCCCTCTGCAAAGCCATCCTCTCCTCGAGCAGATCAACACTCCTGCCCAATTTGGTGTCATCTGCAAACTTACTGAGGGCGCACTCAATCCTCTCATCCAGATCCTTCATAAAGATATTAAACAGAACTGGCCCCAAAACTGAGCCCTGGGGAACACCGCTTGTGGCCAGCCACCAACTGGATTTAACTCCATTCACCACAACTCTCTGGGCTCGACCATCCAGCCAATTTTCTACCCAGCGAAGAGTACGCCTGTCTAAGCCGTGAGCCGCCAGCTTCTCTTGGAGAATGCTGTGGGAGACAGTGTCAAAGGCTTTGCCCAAGTCCAGGTAGACAACATCCACAGCCTTTCCCTCATCCATCAGGTGGGTCACCTGGTCATAGAAGGAGATCAGGTTGGTCAAGCAGGACCTGCCTTTCATGAGCCCATGCTGTCTGGGCCTGATCCCCCTGCACTTGCCTGGCGAGCACACTCAAGATGAACCACTCCATCACCTTCCCCAGTACCGCAGTCAGGCTGACAGGCCCGTAGTTCCCCGGGTACTCCTTCCAGCCCTTCTTGTACATGGGCATCACACTGACAAGCCTCCAGTCGTCTGGGACCTCCCCTGTTAACCAGGACTGCTGCTAAATGATGGAGAGTGGCTTGGCAAGCTTCTCCGCCAGCTCCCTCAGTACTCTGGCTTGGATCCCATCCACCACCAGACTTGTGAGTGTCCAGGTAGTGCAGCAGGTCATTAACTGCTTCCTCCTGGATTATGGGGGTTTATTCTGCTCTCCCGTCCCTGTGGCATGAGCTACTCTGTTTTCAAAGTCAGCATGGAACAAGCCAGTTCATATTTTTTTCTGCAAGAGAATGAAGTATCAGCGGCTATGTGAAAAGGGCTGATAGGAAGCTTTGAAGTGACACTTGTTACAAAATTAATCAACAATCTTATGCCTATCATTCATTTCAATCATGGCAGGTGACACCTCCTGGCAGAATTATAGAGCACATTTACAACAGCAGCATTGCTTAAAGGGCACAATCAACTTAAGGCTTGTTTTGTTCTCTTATAGTCTGCCCAATTTCAAATTCAAAATGTAGGTAGTACGTTGGATTTCAATTATCTAAAAAAAAATAATCAGAGCGATCACCTTTGCACTGCTTTAGCACAGTTCAAAAGCCCAGAGCCCAGAAACCACAGCCGGCCACAGGGCAACTCACCCCACCCTCCCCTTCCTCCTCACACAACCGACATTCCCATCTCCGCTGCTGCTGCCGCCCTCGAAACAATGCAAGAAAGTGATGCCACTGTGCCTTCCTGTGACGACAAGGATGGAAAATGACTGTGCGTGAAACACAATGGGAAGGAATAAGAGAAGGGAGGGGGAAGTTTTGTGTTTATTCATATAGTTAATTGGTTTAGGTGCCTTTTTTTTTTTCTTGCTCTGCCTTCCTCTTTGCCCTCCCCAGCTAAGGAAGGGCTGTTTGGACACCGTCAACTGGAAGCATAGCAAGCATCGGGCAGCGAATCACCCTGTCAAAGCTCCATCACAACGCTCCCCTCTTCCCCTCCAGTCCCCTCTCAGAATAATACATATGAGCAAACACATATACTCATTAAAAATGAGTTACAACTTGATGTAAATCACATCCAGATTGCAGTTTCTGAGATCAGAGGCAAGAATGAAATTACTTATGCCAAGACTCAAATAGTTCACAACTTATGTCCCCAACATGACGAACACTATTTTCACATGGCACACTCTAGGCTTCATTTGAAGAAGATCAATTCGTGATTAGTTTTTAATAAAGAACGAGCCATTCCAAGCCATCTCTTATTCAGCAGCACTTCTAAAAGCACTCACACAATACTGTTGTGAAGAAAGAGTGAAAGGCGTTTTCTGTTTTCATTTTTACATTATTTCATGAGCATACAAAGGACAATATGTGATGACAACTAAAGAGTTATTCTCTACTTCATTGCAGGAACACATTTTAAAATTAAAAACCATGAACAAATCTACAGAATAATTCAGTTTTCATATCAAACAGCTGCAGACCCTGTAACTGAAATAGTGTGTCTAAGGTTATAAATGAAAACTGTTCAGTATCATTCTTTGAGTGACAGATTAAATTCCTAATCCAGTTATGGTAATGGCCACATTTGTAGTTTAACATAAATTAAGAGCTTAATTATATTTGTGACTATTTTAAACAAAATAACAAATTCCTTTGTACCTGTGAACGTAATTTATAGCAAAGCCACGTTCATTCTCCAAAACAATCTATTTTACACTGCAGCACAACACTGCTCTAATGGTATAATGTAATTCTTGTTGCAGAATGTGGAAAGAGTAGATTCACTGGTAGCACAGAGGTTTTGAAGATAAATGAAGATGCTATTCATTCAGGGGTAATTTCATCTTAGAACTATATGAAAGATGTTTCACTCACAAACAGTACCTGTATGGCTTGGGATTTAAGCATGCTTTCAGCTACAACGCAATGCTGCTAGATTGATTATGTTGATACTGCATTTCTCATCATGAAGAATTCCAGCTTTTATTCTTTTTTAAAAAAAGAGATTGTCAGATTTTCATTTCAGTACTAAGCCTTTGTTCAAGCCTCAGCAACAAGTTCAAATTTCTGCTAATATTTTGTCTAGAGAAAAACCAGACCACAATTCATACACACACACACAAAAAAAAAAAAAAATCACAAATCTGTCGAGGGCAATTAATCATATGTGATTTACACATTTATTTGATTACTTGTTGAAGTAAATAAGCAGTTGGTTTGTGTAACACAATTTTAAATTGCCCAAACATCCTTCTGTCATTCAAGACTAAGAACAGACAATTCTAAATGCACTTTCCTGGAATATATTAAGACCATTTACAAGGACATCAATTGCACAAGCAATTAATACATATTTTAACCTAACGAGCTGCAGGCTCTATAACCTCAGGACAGCTACGAGAATTTCCACAATCCTGAACACTTCAGACAGCCTTTTAAGCAAGACTCAGAGACTACCTGCGTCAAGATTTCAGAAGAACCTGTAATAACAGAGGCAGTCTCAACATCCACATTCCTCCTCCCTACAAGTTGGAACAGTGCACAGAGATGCTCCACGCTGCTGCTGTTTGAGGCAAGAGGCCTTGCACAGCACAGCTGTATTAACCCCCTCCCTCCGACTCAGCCACACTACATCCACCCAGGCACCAAACTAAAAGGCTTTACCTGCACCGGGTTTCAACAGGGGGACGGGGCCTGGACAGGCTCTCTGCTTCAGACTGAAATATACTCTCCTGTGGTAATTCAGTTTTAATGCATTTCAAACTCCGTTTTCCCCTCCTTGAAGTTGTGGAGTTGTTTTGTTATTGAAATATAGTTGTGTATTCGCTTCTGGTTTCTGGTGGCTTTTTTTACTGTGTTAAGACTGATAACCAGGAATGCTCTTTTTTTGAAGCTCTACAATAAATAAGCGGAGAATGGTTTTAACCATGAGTCATGTTACCCAGGAGGTATATGTGTTTTCATTAACTTTAATGGGAACAGTGCTGAACATCTCACAAGAAGAACAGAGCCTTCAATCCTCGCGCAACATTCTCTTTCCTGTAGCTGGATAATCATTACTGGTTAGTATTTTCCCTTGATTTTAATTCCTTTGCAGGGAAGATAAAACTTCATTCAATATCAAGAATTTGCAGCCTAAGATCAAATGGGCTTCACTTTCAACAGGACTGTATAATACACTACTTCAAGTTAACAAACAAGGAGTGCAAACTCCAAGATGTACCAGAGATAATGCACTAGCTTATTTGAAATTATGTTGCATTTTCAGCAAATATAAAGAATCTGAACCCAGTAAAAGAAAAAGGAATTGTTAATTTAGCCTGTTTCCAAGAACAACAATGGGCAGAATAGGAATTAAAAAACAAACAACAACAAAACCCTACCAGAATCAGCAGAGAGGTTCGACAAGATGAGAGGGATTTGTCGTTGATGGTGGTGGTTCGGTTAGTTTTTAACTATTGAAGGCACCACCACAGTTACTTAGCAGTTCCCAGAAGACTCTGTCCTCCCCTCTCTTATCTGACATGTAGCTATAGTCAGGAGTTGAGGTTTCACTGTACAATAAGAAGTCATAAGTCCAATCATTATTAAAACAGCAAGACGCAACCAACTTCCTATGTTCAATCTGCATCCCTCACTACTCATTAATTGAAACAAAACACCTGCAACAGTCTGTTACACCTACACTGAGAGTAACTTGCTCTGCTGTCTGCTTCATCTGCTCTGTTGACAAGAGATACATGAAATGCCATCTGTATTGCAGGGTTGTCAATTTTAGAACAGTCAACTTTTACTCTGACTAATTACTTAGTATGGCATTGGATTTTATTCTTATCTTATATGTAACTATCTGTATGTATGTCCTCTAAGAGCTATCCCAGAGCAGCATTATGAAGAGGTGCTGTAAGAGAATTTTGAGAAAGACCTAAAATATCAGTTGCACATTTACAGTCTTGTTGTGAGCCAGGTTCCTTAAAGATTTGATGGCGGCTGACTCCATATGCTCTTCTGATCAGAGGGACTCAAAATCCTGATGCATTTTCACCACATGGAAATTCAACAAGCTACATTTCTGCTCTGGTGACATTCACCTGCCCCAAATCAGTAACAGGGCGAAAAGGAATGGCAATAGTGGGGAAAAAAGTCTCAGGTACCAGCTCCTATTTCTCCTCCTATCCCCCATTTGCAAAAAGATATCCAGTAAAAAAATAAAGAAGCTCTCATCAGAATAAAAAAAAAAAAAAAATCTAAAACAGAGGAATGCAAAACACACCGATATATTTAAAGCTTTCTGATCACTAAGCTAGTAATATGTAACTACAGATCCTAGTATCATTGCAAAATGGATCAAAGACACCAAGGAGAGCTATTCTTTCACAGACACAACCATGTTACACAGATTCTTCAAAACAGATATGATTCCCCAGTACAAAATTGTTCTATAAAGTTTAAGATCAGATATCTACCAGAGCCATATTTATAGTCATGGCTACTATCAGCTGTCCAGCTAGAGAATATTGAAGAAAAACAAGCATTTTTAATATATTATAGTTAATTTATCATCTAAGTGACATGTGTAGGATAACAATGGACTGGAAACAGTAAAGCAAAATGATGCATTAGAAAAGGAAATTTTAGGGTTATGTAGCTGTTTCTTTTCTTTGCGTTTTAAATATAAGCCACACCTATATGTATTGCTAGATGGTAAGAAAATTCATGAGAACCACAAAAAATACAGTTGCTGGAGTAAAAAGGAACACCCAAGATCAAGTGAGCAATGAAAACACTTATTTGCATTACTGTGAGGCACAATATACAACACACCACCCAAACAAATAAACACTGCTTTATTTATTTGGTGTATCAAAGATGACCCATCTTTCCAGCAAAGGATAAAGGTACCTTCTTGCTGCGATAGAATTTACTCTGAGAGTTATTTCTGAGATTGACAGACTGGGAGGAAAAAAGTTAAGAGATCCTGGAAGTAGTTACCATGATCAAATGATCCCAAACCTTTTTACTGGTACTGTCAGTTATACAGTCTCCAAGTGTCCCACTTTGGCTAAATGAGATGTGACCTTTTTGGATAGCCGTCAAAGACTGCCTGCTCTAGCTGCTCTGAGCTAGACCACACACAAAACGCAAGGAGCAGGGGAACAGTGCAATTCCCTACTAACACAAAGCAGCAGCAAAGTTGCTTTGAAGAACAGGAACCTTACAGACACCCTGCTCACCACCGCTTCTGACAGCCAGGCCCCCTCTGCTAATGGGGAAAACATCCCCTCGAGATTTGGGGTTACTGAACCTTACAGGTTAATGGAGTTTACATGGACTTCACAGCCACAGAGGTGCTTTTAAGTCAATTAGAGATGCAAGTTTGTCAATTATATGGACTGTTTCTAAAAACCACATTGGATCTTAACTCTGTATACATGATGAAATTGAGAAAACCCATCAGAGACATAGAGAGCTGATTCCTACAGCATGAAGCAAATATGCCTCAACTTTGGGGCAGTATTAGCTTTGAGAATTAAATAGCCAGCAAGCATCATGCAAGATGTTACAAGACGAAGTAGCATATCAAGTGACAAAAGATGGGAACTGTGCACAGTTCTCAGAGTAGGTAGGCAGGCAGATACTGTACAGACATAGACCAATACAAATTTGAGCACAAGCAGCAGCACTCCATATAGGAGTCTCAAAATCCTCATGTCCTTTAGGCTCTGGCACTTCAATGACAATGTAAAACACATCAGATGCAGGAAATAAGTCATTCATTCTGACAGAAATAATTCTTAAATTATTCATTTAGCTAAATACAGTTACTTCAGCTAGATAATCATTCAAAAAATAAAATGGAATTAACATTGTTAGTTTAGAAAAGATGACATTTTACCTGAACAGCAAGGGAAGATGCATTATCAGAAAGCAAAATTTGTTCCTCTGTTGAAAGAAAAAAACAAAAAACACAATTACAAAACCCAGTACCCACTTAGCTACTGACCTGTTAACTGTAAGCCATTCTGGGTTGCATTTCTTACGCATAAAACAAGGAGCCCACATATAATTATTATGCAGCTGGACTAGAAAACCTGTGATATGAATATTAAAAAAAGAAAGAGAAAAAAAAAAGAATACCAGGGGTATTTCTCCTGCAGATGCAATTGCATTTATCATACATTACCACCAATGTACAATAAAAAACGCTCACAACTAAAAACCAAATGCTTGAGTTTTATGCCAATTACTCTTCTTCTAATCAAAGTTAAATAAAACCGCATCTTCATAACTCCTCTGGCTAAAAAGTAAAAGCATTCAGAAACCTATAAAAGCGGCTTGCAGTTAATATTGCACACTGTGTCTAGGTCTGTCACACAAAAGAAAGATGACAAGTTCACTGCAATAAAAATTCCATGCTTAGAAGACTAGGGCTGCTACCTATTAGTCTTCATTACTTTGCAGTCTTCTGACAACTGTAGCAGGCTGCTGAGCCCCAAATGGGGGCCATAATGTGATCTGATGATATATGAAGAGCTGCTAAAGGGAGCCTGAACCATCCTAGCCTATACATTTTAACAGTTCCTTTTTACTGAGAGCCCACTTTACCACAAGACTTCAAAAATCTGCTGCCTCAGCTATTGGTGCAGTAAATCTGCCAACTGTGCCTGCAACCACATCATTTTACACTGCCTAGAGCAGCCAATATAATGAGTCAATAATAAACCAAGGACCTTATAGGCCATGAATAGCTGGTTTATATTGGCAGATGCAAGCGTAGCTAAAACCTCTGACCAGACAAACAACACAAAGGACTCTTTTAACAGTTTCTGTGCTTCCTTGCAGTTAATTATCTTAGTGCATACTTAATGTGTTTTCTAAAAATAATTATTAATTGCAAAAACCAGTGTACCCACCCTTCAGTTGTTGATACAACGCAGCATTTTCAGGCCAAGGCTCTGCGGCTGTGGAAAGAAAAAGAATTAATTAAGCAAGCCAAACAATAACGCGCTTGCAGATGCTAACTGAACACAAGCTTTACCTAGAGCAGGAACTCAAACTGCAAAGATGCTGATGCCAGATTCAACCTGCTCTAAAAACATCCCACTGTCACTCTCTCCTCCCGTACTTCTCTCCTGCTCACAGAGGGACAACACAGAGCAGAAAACTAAGTCCCAAAATTTAATGTTGCAAGAAAAGCTAAAATTCAAGCTACGTTGCAGAATGGCCTTGTAATTCTCAAGCAGCTAAAGCAGCTATTTTCCCTCCACCATAAAGACATCCTTGTGCACATTCCCATCACAATTCCGGCCACTCTCAAGAGAAACTATTTATTAAGGTACTAAACAAAGAATTCTGGAAACAAAACAAGACACAGAGGAGAGAGGCACAAACCTCCAAACCAAGTGTGAAGAATGCTTTGGGGAAATGGAAAAGCTTTCTGCCTTTTAAAGTTGTGTCCTCACTGGCCCTATATAATACCCACAAAGGCAGGTGCTCAGGCATGTCAGAAACCTACCCACCAGGACAACTGGGACTACCTATTGCTTGAAGTGACATCCTGGTCAACCTTAAAATGGGAATGTCAATATGCATTAAAAAAACCTGCATCGTCAGTTGTTCAAAACAGTTGAACAGTTGTTAAAAAAAAAATAAAAAAAGGCAAGGAAATAAGACAATCACATCTTCCAGTTGAGAACCATTGCACTTAAATCAGTCATACGCCACTTGAATTTATGGGAAGGCAAAAATAATAACCAGTACTGACTTCTGTTAATGGTAGCATTATGATAACAGGTCATCACATTGTTTTGTCTCCATTACACTCCTTGTTAATGTCTGATTAAAAATCTACTTTTAAATACCAATTCAAACCTTAGGTTCTACCCAAACTAGCTATTTGGTAACAAAACTAATGCTCTCATCACGTAATTATTTTTTTTAAAGCAATAATGTCTATCAATAACTACGTGTGGTTCAAACAGAAATATGCCACTGGCTTCAAAAAGGTCATTCTTTGTGTCTTCGCCCTCAGAACGCAAAGAGAAACAAATGCACAGTTTTCTAACTATCATTCTTTTTGGATACTCATGAATTATGAACTTTTATGGAAGTCACACAGAACAGTAAAGCTTGTAACACTGTACACAGTTTTGCAAAGGTCACTGCCTCTAACATTAAGGCACAGAGCCTATCAAAGCTATACTAGTACGGGCATGAGAAGGCAACTAATCACATTTAAGTGTCATGAAAAAATGTTTTATGTTTTATTGTAGCAGTTATTGGTTTTACACTCCTCCATTAAAGTTTTGCCCTGGAGTAAAAATTCTTGAGGTGGAAGTACATTCACTTCTTTAAATCAAAAGAGACTAAGATAGTGTCTGCGGTAGTACAGCCTTAACCATTTAAAATAATTTATCTAACATACATTTCTTCAGGTCCACTGAAGTCTTGCAAGAGCAAATGGAATGAGGAAATCAAGAATGTTATTATTATACTTCAGCAAACTTATCAGTGCTGGACTCTGAGATACTTACGGAAGTAACTAAGTCATGAAGGTACATTGATCTTGTAAATACTCCAGCCAACCAGCAAAAACATCCTTTTCACATGCCCAAAACAGTATGGAGAACTTCAAATTGCACAGGCCCATTTCTACTGAAAATTTTTGCCTGACCCTCTTCAGACTGAAATGTCAGATTTATATCTAATTCTTGGATTCCAGCCCAAACTGGAAGCAGCTTATTTTTACACAAGCACATGGCTGAAATATTTCAGGCCCATACAAGTGAAGTTAACTTTTCCTTTTCCAACAAAACAGCTAGGTATACTACAAGAAATTCAAACACTAATTCCAGTCTGATCTTGGCACTAAGCTATATGCAGCCATGGAGATATACAGATATAGATATATAAAAATCAGCTTCTCGGCATGCAGAATCCAAAACTACACCACTGTTAAGGCATGCCATATCCATGCTATAAACTAAAACACAAGTAGAATATTTTTTGTAACTTGTTTGCCCTTACCAGCTTAAATTTTCTTTCCACATTCTACTGATCACATACAGATTTTCATGAACTGTATCTGCTGACCCTGATTTCATTAGTCATGATATTAAGTCTTTATTCCACAGGAACTCATGCCCAACTTGAGGGAAGCTAAGGACAAGGGTCGTTTAAAATCTCTGCATTCACTCATTCACAGTTTGGTCCTGTACTAATGTGTATCTTTTGACAAGTAAATAAAATGAGGACAAACTGTCACAAGAAAATTTCAGCCTTCGTTATTAGTACACCTTAAACTCCAAATTTCATCAGATGATGAACGAATAATACCCCCTGCACTTGGCACTTGACAGTCTCCAGAGGGAGGTCACAATTCTGACCGTGTTTGGATGAGGCAGACACATGTTCACAAGCCTTGAACCGAGGCCTTCAGATCTTTGTACGTACACCAGATAATTGATTTTGCTACCACTGTACAGACTGGATTTTAAAACAATCAACTTCACATTAAGATTCACGTATTATAACTCATATCCTGGAAAACATATTTTGCAGCATGCATTCAGAATTACATGCAGCAGATTGTGTTCAACGATGCCAAAGGTAAATACACAAAACCTGTGCAATCCTCTGGAAATCAAACAATTAAACACTCACTCACTATCCGTCCCACACCTTCCATTTCTACTCTCTCTCTTCCTTCCAAGATGTTTAGAGTATGAAATTGATGGAGCAAGAAGCGTAAATACACACTGGTACATGAGATGTCCAGGTTCATAAGGTGCAAGCTAAATTCAAATGCCAGCTCCCAAGCCACCTTCAATTAGCTCTAAGGTGAAAACATGCAGCTGAGGGAGACCAGAACCCCCCACTGGGGGAAGAGAGGAGGAGGCATCACTGAAGGGATGTCACATGCCTCCACAAGAGGAGAAAGTGTGTAACGTCTTTAATGTACGGCAATGACTCTTGCCTTATGATTGTAGGTGAAGACATAATTTGTAGAATAATAGGCACTAATATTACATGCTGCTTCAGTTCTGTCATATTTCCAATCCATCAAGTTGATTAATGCTATAATAACTCCTCACAAACTTATCATTTGTGCACTAATGAAGTCAAATCCAGTTTATCCTTCGGCAACTATAATCTTCTGGTCTGTAGATGTTCATTTCCCTGCTAACCACGGCTACTGTGGCGCTAGGTATATAAAGAGAAAATTAACAAATGTGATGTCAATTCAGTTTCAGAAGCTTCCAACACAGAATCACATTCATATGTTAGATCCTACGCAACAGACTTTTTTATCATGAGCTGTTCATGGGATGAAATAACTGCCTGGAAGTATGCCTTACAGGAATAGCTTCTCTACATATCTTAAGAATAAGGAACTATTTGGTCTTCCTTCTTCCTCCATAATCAGAGGAATTACTATCGTGTGGTTTTCAATGGGTCTATCTCTCAGGCTTGCAGTCTTTAGTAAGAATTGTTTTCCCACCCTACTGAAACTTTTCCCATGCTTAACAAATTCAAATATTTAGTCTTTCATGTGGATTGTCTGCTGTTTGTTTGGGACAAGCAAACCTCGTACCCTCTCGCTACTCCTCTACCACACTGCTTGTTTTAATGCCAGTTATAGGAAACAACCACCAGTCCCCCCGTTGAATTTATCTGAAATGAGCTTCGAGTTCAGAAGTTACTGGGAAGTGAAAATTAAAGGGAGATGGACACAGAAAGCATCACTGCATAAGCCTTGCTATCCTAGGAGCTGAAAATTCAGCAGATGCAGCATCACAACAACCAGAGAAGTCAACTGGCAAGTAGACCACCTACATAAAATCTTCTTTGGTTTTGTGGATGAGTAAAAATGCATGAAAATCTCACTAAGCTCAACATGTTTGTTAGTCAAAGTGGTTTACTTATTAACAGTTTAGCATAGAAAATGCAGATTTCAAAGTGTTAACAGGGTTCTTGGGTATCAAGTTAGACTTTTAGAAGAAAATTCTGTGAACCGGTGTGTTGCATGTTCCCAGTGGAGTTTTAATTACTCAGGTTTGTAACTATCTATTAAAACAGATTCCTAGACTCCTCACCTGTCATGTCAGAGAATGACTTAGAACATGCATCATTTCTGCTCTCACGAAAAAACTGCCAAAACACAGAATGAGTCATGACAGTCACGTCTAATTCTTTGCCACTAAAAATGTATTGCATTAGGTGCATTTTTCAGATTTTGTGGTGAAATGCTTTACTTGAGCAACGTTAAGGCCAGAGACAGATATTCAAATAGCATTTTGATTTCGACATTTCCAGCTGTTTCAGGCTCATTTCAATAATAAGACTTCATCCACCCAAATACTTTTGGGACAGCAAGAGAGAAGAATGCACATATGCTGTAAGAAGAGATACTTAAAAGCACTGGATCCCACTATCAGCAGGGGATCAGCAGCTCGCCCAAGGCCTACGCACATCTCAGCTCCAACTAATGCTCTCAAAACAGAGGTGAATTTTAATTCAGAGAATGAGAGGCTGCAGTAACATTCCGCCAGTGAAGTCTGCGCAAGAGGAAGCACCACATTCCCAAGGTGCTCTACAGTGCCTCAGCCCCACAAATTCCTTGTCCAGGCTGTTCAGAGTCTCTTTATGAATGTAAAAAACTCGGTTTCAACTCCTACACTCTGAGTTACTGGGAAGCTATTCATCCTGTGTCAGTGCTGCCTGGATGGGTAGGGGAAACAGACATTTTCATCCACCTTCCCCAAGCAACTTCATAATGATGAAAGAGATGTAATGAAATAAATGGTTTACAGTTATGCCTTTAATCCTGTTACTTAAAAAAAATAAGACTCTGACTGTGAAAATGAAAAGACATGAAATACTTTGCATGTTAAATTGTGGAATATGCTAAGCAACAATTTAGCCGTTTCAGCGATCTAGTATCAATAGCCAGTTTCAAATGATGTGGTTTGCCCTGCCAGTCTGCCACTCATTTAGCACACTCGCTGTCAAGCTGCAGCATTCTTGAACATCAGCCGCAGACAAGCTCCAGAGACCTCTGGATCCAGGCATAAAGATGTTCCCTCCTACATGGGAAATGAAGTTATCAACAGGTTAAAAGTTTTTGTAGGAAAACACTCAACTTGAAATTAGGTTGTTCCTAGCTCTTAGCAATACCATAGAATTTCGGTGGGGCAAGAACATTTTTGGAAGGCAATGCAGACAAAATAACTTTCTCTTACAAAACTAGCCTATGTCTATTAAGAATCAAGGCTAAAGAATTAACACTGAATGTCGCTATCCTGTTGGTTATTTCTCAAGTACTGAAACTATACAAAGAGAAGTAAATCAGGACATTCTCTGCCCCAAATCTCCTATAAACTAAAATTTACTGAATTCTCAGTATGCCAGCAATTTATCCTTTGATATCTTCTTTCTGCTTTTGTAAATAAAGCACTCAGTTGACTAACAATCTCTTCCATGCAGTTCACTGTGTGCTGTTGTATAGGTGAGACTAGGACCTGGCCCAGGAACATTTCATCTTCCCAGACAGAGCAATTTCCTGAAACGTTAAGAAGTAGTTTATATATCATATAGAAATAAAGACTACTCCTTCTCTAAAGTCACCACATCTGACTGATCAGTTTCCTTTCTGTTATATTCTTCTTAAACACTTTGATATTAAACTTGCATAAAAAGGAGGAAAGCTAAAACATCTCTATATACCAGTTTGGTTCACGTGGCATCAAAGGCCTGTTAAAACAACCAAGAAGCAAGATATCCTCTACTAAAAACAAAACAACAACAAAAAAAAAAGTTGGCTTTAATTTGAATCACTGTATTGCAATATTACAGCTGGAGAGATTAACTTACACATTATTTCCACATAGTTTCCTTCAGCCTCTCCCTAGGTACAAATTTGATTAAATTATAATGAGATACCTCAAAACTGTTTTCTCACAAGAGTAAACACTAAAAGGAAATTTAGCCTTACATCTGGGCAACATCCACATCCAACAACATTATTTACAAGTCTCCAAACATTATGCAGCAAACACTGTAACAATCATCAGGAAAAGTTACCCTTTTTGGTTTCCCAAGACTGGTGCTATGGGGGGATCTGCTGCTCACCATATTCTAGATGTAGTAACCCAAAGAACACCACACGGAAAGCCATCTCACAGACTCCAGAAGGAAAGAGGATTATTAGCCGCTTGATGTTAAGATGCGTCAAAAAGAAGCAGATGATCACTTCACTGTCTTTTCATAATACAAATCGGTCATATTTTCAAGTAGCAATACGTTGTTTAAAAGGAATATGCCAAGGATTTATGTGTTTCTATATCCTTATTACAGGAAAAAAGTGAAGGGGTATATTTTGATTAATACAGCCACTTTGGAACCAAAGCAGTTAAAAATAGACATCTCCTATACTAACAGTGATCAGTAAAGGAAGTATGAGAAAGTTGTGAATTAGCTGCCTTAAGAGCCACCAGTTCAACCCACCCACACTGAGTACAGATCAATTTCATGTAATTGGCCTGATCCTGTAAACTAACAAGGGCCAAGAAAAAATGAAAGCATCAGCAACTCCCTGGCTCTGCTGACAAAGGACCAAAAAGTGTTTCACAGTGCCTTGCCAAATGAAAACCGACTTTCACACAAGTTAAACAGTATGCATTAAATCATGTATCAAATAATTACATCATTTGCTTAAATTCATCCCAGGCCTCCTTCATAGAGATATTACAGTTCAGATAAATCATGACTGTTCAGTAATTATTGATCAAGCAGACTGTCAACGTAAAGACTCAATCTCAGCAGCAATTCTCAAACTTGAGTTTCCTGTGGCTGCACCACTAAGAAAGCCAGCGTGTGACATTACTGCAGCAGCCGTTTAGCATGACACAATCTGCTTCTTCACCCTCCAAGAAACCTATTAATTGCATGTATTTAAGCACTGGTCCAATTCTGTTACTGTCTTTGAGTTGACTTTCCAGAGCGTACACATCTGCAGTTCAATCCCCAAGGGTGCTCAGTGCTCTCGACTGCTAGGGGAGGCCACAGGAGGGAGATCGCTCAGCATCTCCGCACTTGCAGAATCACACCTCCCCTCAGGAGAGGAGGCCAAAAAATCTCAACAAAATCAAATCCATAAATAAAAATTGTTCCTAAATCAACATCTGGATTTCTTCAGAAAAAAAATCAGAGAGTGTGCCAGCTAAATGATCCCAAAAGATTTATTTATAAAGTCCTGACAAGCTGGAGCTATTTTACTTATTCCTGATATTCAGCATAAATGCTCCAACTCAAAGAAGCTCTGTAATTCTTAATTATAGCTTTTTATAGATCTCTAAATCAATCCTTTCCCTTTGTGCTACTTAAGTCCCTTGTCCCTCCTTGGCCCTGACTCAAGAAGTGAAATGTCAAACACAGGAGCTGTGAAGAGTAAGACAGTGGAGGTATGGTACTCATGAATGCCTTAAGTGGACTGGGACATTTCCTAGCCATGTTATCTACATTTGTATACTTTAAATCAGTCCTTTGAAAGCTCTTAGATTGAGATCCCCTCTTCTCTGTGGTAGTCTGAGCTCCTCCTCCCCTAAGGATGTTTGGCAGTCCATCTGAACACCACTTCTGCAAAATGCCCCAAGGAGCTCCCTGCTTTCTCATCCATAGCACCCCTACTCTAACCCACAACAGAAATCCTACAGATCTGCCCCGCCAGACAGGACCTCAATATCCCATACCTGCTCCCAAAAGCTGCTCCCCACACACACAATTCCTGCTCACCCAGCCCTGGCCCCTCTGGCCT
Organism: Egretta garzetta; assembly: GCF_000687185.1. Lineage (NCBI taxonomy): Eukaryota > Metazoa > Chordata > Aves > Pelecaniformes > Ardeidae > Egretta > Egretta garzetta. The sequence goes on along the minus strand of NW_009260022.1, from coordinate 5,969,665 downwards.
TTCATTAAGGTTCTCCTTCATTCTCTCCGTCCTGTCTTGCCCACAGCCCTGAGCCCAGCAGTACCAGCAGACACAATGCAATGACAACAGAGACTCTCTGTGCCAGTCTTGCAAGGAGGCAAGAAGAGCTGAGTTCTCTAGATGGGAGAGCTCTGCAGGGTAGAAATGCAAACAGCACTGGTGCAGTCAGCCAGCCAAACACTGCCACTAGCAAGGGGGAAGATGCTGCTTTAGGGCTCACAGTCTTTAAGTCAGCCCAAAATAGACAAAGGTATTTGCAATAGCACCTCTCAGGCTCTTCCTCACCTCTGGGCAACACTGCAGACTCCCTGCTTCAAAATCTGAAAACGTTTATCCTGTTCTCTTAATCGTATCCTCAGCCTTCCTCACTTCTTTTCCAAGGCTTTCAGCGAACACACTCCCATGCACCCAGAGTTTCTTCAAGATGGCATTCAAATGCAAAAAAAAAAAACCACACGCAGATGAACTTTGAAAGTTCTTCCTAGGGATGCAAGCATTACATTGGCTTCAATTTCATTATACAACAGCTAGAAAGCAGAAATGTTAAAAAATCCCATCTCTCAGCATTATTACTTTCCAATTCAGTATGCACATGCCATTTTTTCTGGTTGGGCTCTTTACCCCAAATGAGAATGGTTATCAATTTTTCCAGCATTCTCTGCAGCACCATTGTAATTCTTTCCTTTGATGTTTCCAATCCTTCCTATGCATTTAATGGAACTTCTTCCAGTCTGTATTAAAACATCCACGTTCACATGACATCTATGTAGTCTTCTTAATAACTAAAGATCAGAATTTTAAAATAATAAAAATTAAAATTTCAGAACCTGGTGTAGACTTTCTCTCTGTCCTCCCCATGGCTTGCATGCAGCTGCAGCTTCTCACTGACTTTCAAAAGAGACAGCTGAAAATACCCCAGCAATGCAGCAACACACAACGCCTGTTCAACTAGAGCAAAGGAGGACAGCAAACAAGCTCTTTCATTCATTCTTGTTTTGAAAAGGAAGCGGCTCATAGGGTCCAAACCTACAGTAAGAGAACAGGCTAGTGCCTAGGGACAGTCAGAGAACAGAGCTTCCACAGACCAGAGAGAAAAAAGGAGTGAGAACAAGAAGAAAAACCTGGTTCCTCTTCAAAGTTGTTCTTCTATGACCTCTGGTGAGCTGAACAGTTAGGCTCCTAAACAGCACTCATGTCCAAATCATTCTACAACTGATGAAAGCTCACTTGCAAATCAAACTGGACAATATCAAAATACGAGTTACTTTTCATTTACTAATTTTGTTACCATTCTTTCTAGAGCAATCTCATCTCTGGAATGAGAAAAGAAGATACTACTATAGCAGAAAACATGTAACAATAAAATGCGGATCAGAGAAAGACTGCTTAGTCTTAATGGAGCCAGATAGGAGCATACTCTATTATAAACTGCAATTATATTGCTTCTTAAAAACAAGAAATAGCAATACCTCAAAATGAAATATGTGCTGTACTAGAATAATTGTGATAGAAAGTCATTTTTCCCCTGACCTAAAAAAAGATTAGAAAGGCAATCCACTCAAAGGATTGGTTCAAATCAAGTCATAAAACGGACGTGTCTGAGCATAAATTGGCAAGAGCAGCAGAAGTCTTGTTTATTGAAACTGAACGAGAGTTAAAGGGATTCCTTTTAGTTTGAATACCAAAAAAAAAAAAAAACCACATGTAAAATAACACTGTAAGATAAAATCACACAGCCTGACAAATTTGGTATTTTCAAATCACCTCTTTTTGACTACAAGCACCTCTGCAGCAAGCTTAAACAATCTGTGCTGCAGACAACCTATTATTAAGCAAGACTAACTACTGTTTTCACTTTACACGTGCAGGAAATGTTAACATTTACCTATGCACATTTTGATGCACAAAACGCATACTCAGTTTAAATTTTATGTCTTTACGTGCAGGAACAATTTAGGTGGTCAGGTTTCATCGCCTATGTATTTGTTCTCAGCCAAACTGCAGTTTGTCTCAATACATAAAACATGTACGTCAGAGATTTATTTTTGCTCTGGCATGTCATATTAGAGGTAGACTCAGTAAGAATGTAAAATATCTAAAGGTAGAAGGGCATCTGTTCTTCAAATTGCATTCATTTCCCTTATATTAAAACTAGCCTAAGACCCATGGACGTAACTCAACAGCAATAAATAGAAGTAATTTTCCAGAGATCAAAGTACAAACAAGGATATTATTTTCTCTTTTGACCACTGATCTAAAGCTAATGTTTCGGGAGAAAAAAAAGTAAAGCATTTTGAGTAATTTAGTGATCAATTAAACATCTTTTCAACAATCTTTCGTAGATTATTTGAGCAGTCAGCTTCTCAAAACTACTAGAGTTGGAAAGATTAATGTTCTGGACCACTTGAAAGCTGGCACTCTAATTCTTCTTACAGTATAAACACTCATTTCCTATCACGTTAATATGTGATTGATGCTGAGCTACTCTAAACAAATTCTCTACCATATTACCCAATTAATATTTTCTACAGTTCAGAAATAGATGATTTAAAACGCGACATAACATGCTTGCAATTCATGAAGCTATGGAAATACTTGTTTATTATTCCCTGAGACACAGCATCAACCTCTTTACATTTCTGAGTAAGCGAACAGTTGAATGGCACTAAAGTAAGTGCTTTACTGCCCATCAGTGATTTAGTCATCGTTTTGTATTTAATCATTAATGCTTCACAGCAGCAGGCTATGCTCAGCATGTTCAGGTGAACGTATGCTGCACAGAGAGGGTGCTGAATTACTGCAGCAGTGCAAGCGGGCTGAGCAACCGATGGTCACAGAACAGCTGAGATTGGAACGCCCTTCTGGAGGTCCGGGGTCAGCTGCAGCAGATTGCCCTGAGCCATCTCCAGCTCAGTGAAAGGATGGAGTCTCCACAACTGCTCTGAGCAACTTGCTCCAACGTTAAACCATCCTCACAGTAAAAAAAGTTTTTCTTATGTTCAGATGGTATTTTCTGTGTTTCGGTGTGTGCCAAGACAGTGAATAGGCATGCCAGAAGTGAACACATAAGGTGCAGGAAAGGTGAAAAAAAAAATTCTAACACATACACAAGCAAGTCACTGTGTAAAAGAAAGTTATACTCCTCTTCTCTCCTAAAACCCTCCCCTCAGCTTTTGAAACATTGCTAGAAAACGAACTACGCTGGGATGACTCTTTTTAAACACCTGCATGCAAAGACCCATGCTTTATAGCTGTTACATGTTAGAGCAGCGGTAGGTCATTGCAACTGCCATGACAAAGCAACCATCTTCATGAACAGGACCCTTGATGACAAGCCGATCGAATTTAATTTTTATGGACATGGAAAAAATTCTCAATCATTCTTACATTTCCATTCATACATAACAGAAAGGCAGCATTCACAACCACAGATATGGGGATAAGACGCTATTAAGACAAGTGCCACTGTTAAGCAGTATTTTTTCCTTGCAGATACACCATTTTTCTTCCTCACAAATATTCTTATATTTGTGGGTCATTTATATCTCCTTGGTACCAGAATGAGATATTCTCTGTGTCTGTGCAATGTCTCAGGAAATCTAGAAAGGTATCGGCCAAGATCCCAGATAACTTTTTTTTTTTTTCCCCCCCTAGAAAAATCTTCTATATGAACAAATGGTGTGATTTTGCCATTATTTAGTTTCAGTCTGGGACTGATACATAATACAGATGAGCTAGGAAGGCCACAACCCACTGGCAAAGGTATTTTTTATTTTCAAGGCAGATAACTGCTTTTGACACTGATTCACTTTTGGGAAAGCAAAGGCAATGTCATCATTTTGTTTTAAGGAATGATTCAGCGGACAGGTCTGCAACAAGGATTTGTACTGTACCTTGAGTCACAGTAAGTAGCTGCGTATCCAGCAGAAGTATAAGACTAATAAAATAAGCGCCACCCATTTCTGCTCTGCAAGTAGGGGAGCATTGCCAGTATTTTTCTATTAGACACCTACATATTACTTTACCTATAAAAAGAAAATGAGCATCACTTAACCTGTGACTGACAGGTGCTACTGTTTTAAGCTTATTAAATTGTAGGAGGGTCCAGAAGTTCTTGAGCAGCTCTGATGCCCTCAAAGCACCGCCTTAATCATACAACTGTTAACACAAGAGTCTGAGACCAGTGTAAGCAGCATGCAACTACCCCGAAGGGCAGGCAAGAATCTCTCCAGGAACAGAGGAAGAACGCTTCAGCAAGGAGGGAAAGATTTTTAGACCTTTGTCTTCTTCTTTCCAGTTTTTCAAACACGCATTTTCCTTACACTATACTTAATTTGGATCCATCATTGCTGTATTCCACAACAATTTCCTTGTTTAGCGGGAAGCTGTTGTGAAAAAAACCCAGCACTTTCAACAAGAAAGCAATGCGATGCCTACGTACAGTATAGTTTTGAGTTTGTACTTGTAATTCCAGAAAAAAAGAAGTATCAGCAAGCTGTCACTCTAGAATATTCATAAAGGTCACAGAGCAAAAGGACACAGCAGAATCAACACCTACTCACGTATGTCATTACCCTTGTGTTTCACAATAACAAATAAAATATACTAAAGAGGTCACAAAGGCTAGTAAATGGGATGAAGCAATGCTGATCGTGACTGTACTCTCCTCATCCTGAGGATCCAGGGCTCTGGCCCTTAGAACATATGCCTTGCTTGTGCTAATGTCTATGAATTAATGAATGCCAACCCAAGACCCCAGTGCAACTTTCAATCTTGTCTGTGGGTATCTCTACACACCCAGATTCAGGCTCCACCGCCTTCACTTTACCTACCAGTCAGGGTCAAGCCTGCTCTGGGAGCTGTACATTCATAGTAGAGAATCCAACTTGGACTCTTGCGTTGGGGCCTCTATTGAGTGACAGAAGACCCAGCTCCTGGGACAAAACACCAGCTTCCTCCTCAACAGGTCAGCAGCAATTAAGATGCTGTTTCCTTGCAGTATTTACTGCTTGTAAGCTTGTGCAGCAGCAAGAAATCAGGAACAGAGAATAACAAGTAAGGAGAAACTGGCCAACGCACTGATTTTCAGTGTGCAACATAATGTATTTTCAACTTCCTAGCCAGGAATTATCCAAGGTGCGCGCTTTCTTTTTCCTTGGGAACAGATTACTATCAATTTTTTGGTAAATAACTCCACAGTGATACACATTTCTGTTTTACGACACGGCTCACGTCCAGTTTACATGGCCGAGCTGCAGCAGATACTACCGAGGAGCAGAGTTACCCCCACGTTTCTCAGCTCCCCGCCCGCGGGGAGCAGGGAGAGGGGTGGCGCCGCACCCAGCTCTCCCACAGAGCGGGACTCACCTCCAGCTGCTGGAATTATAAACCCGATGCAGGTTTTTTTGGACCACTGAAGGAAAGTAAATAGTTTAGAAGGCAGAGAAATCAAAGTAAAGATGCGCCCTGGGAGAGCGAGGGACCCCGTAAAGGAGCCGCTGGGCGCTCGGGGGAGCCGCGCAGGGTGACCTGCCCTCGTCCCGGAGCGCCAGGCGGGCGACGAGAGGGGAAAGGCGCCCAGGGCCCAGCTCCGCACGGCGCCCG
>NW_009260022.1:5949184-5963595 GCF_000687185.1 Egretta garzetta | reverse complement strand
GGGGCTGCGGAAGGCGTTTACTCTAAAAAAACGGTATTTGGGAGCCAGCCTCGCTGTCCCCCGCCCGGGGAAAAACCCCTTTGGATCCACATCCCCTGGAAACGTTGTCCGGGGTGCAGCGGCACAGCTGGCCGTGGCGTAGTGATGGGCTAACTCGGAAATAAAAATCGCAAGGGGAACGCAATCCCCCATATCACGATAGACAAGGGCATTTACCCTAATTCTGTGTTTGCAGTGGGTTCTTGGGGTGACTTAGGCACGGCTCTAAAGCCTGTGCTTGGGGGGCAATGGGGTTTGCTACCGAGCTCACAGCAGATGCTGAACCCTCCAGCGGTAAGGCAGGGCCGGCTGCCGAAACCTTGCAGACACTTCGGCTTTATTCTCATAGAAAAAATGGAATAAGTATATACAGAAGGAGAATTGCAGATGTTTTGCAGCTCGCTCTCAGTGGTACGTAACGTGTCTGCAACTTCGGCAATGGTCCTACAGAGAGGAGTCGGGGGCTGCCCTGGACCAGTACAGAAACCTTAAAAAAAAAGAAAAATAAAAAAATAAAAAAAGAAAAAAAGAAAAAAAGAAAAAAAATAAAAAAAAAAAACTTTAAAAATATTGTGGCTCAGGCAAAGTCCCCGGTCATGGGGAATTTTTATGGCTGATGGAAAGTCAGCTTCACATACTCTGCGTGACATGTAGAGGCAATATCTTAAGGAGCTGAAAGATGCAAGTTCAGACTATTTTACATTTCTTTTTGGTGAAAGAATCCCAACAGGTGGGGAATTTATTTGAGTTTTAGGGGGCTTTTTCGTCTGTTTTTATTTTTAAATTAAGTGTAGAAAGAGCTATTGGGAATGCTGTAACCAGCTCTAGGGTCTCCCAAGAAAGGCCACTCAAGCCATCTCCAGTTCCTCTGCCACTCATCTATGTGGACCTCTGATACATGTTTAATCCCATTGCTTCCCTGAAGACAACAAATTACTAAATACGGGTTAGGGGCTGAAAGCAGACAAAAGGCCAGTCTCAGGCTGCCTGAAAGTGCCACAGTAATTGCAAGTTAGAATTCTTCCCCAATATAAACATGAACAAAAATGTTAGTTCTGGCTATACAGCTTTGGAATACAGTGCTCCCCTGGATTGGTTCAGAACAATGTACCAGCTGAACCATTAAATTTTTGACCTTTAAAACACAAATGATGGGGAGAGGCAAGGTGGGCATAAAATGATCCGAATCTGACAGGAGGCTGTCCTGAGAACCTTAGGTGCTTTATTCACTCACCATACTGAATATCTTTTCAAGACCCTGGTACCAAAATGCTTCCTGAAGTGTCTTGGGGACAATAAGTTGAAACTAAAGGGAGCCAATAAAGGGTACAGCTGCCTTTCCTTCATCCTAAGTTAAGATTCCGGAAGACAAACTCGGCATTTTGATATGTACACCTTGCCTTTAAACAACCTTTAATTTCTTAGTCTTTGTTCTATAATATAAAGACTATCCAAAATTTGGAAAAATGCCTTAAAATTAAATTATGCATCCAATATATAGATGGCAGGGAAAATAGGGGTTATGCGAAAGACTTATTCTACAGTGCCTCTTGATACTCGTTTCTTTAGCCACACCTTAGTCAGGATTAAGAATATCTCATTTTATCAAATAGACTTATTCTACTGTGAAGGACAGATAAGACACCAATATTTCAATCTTGTAAGGTAGGATCTTAAATCTTGTAAGTACTAGAAGACACGGAACAAATACAGAAATGTATTCATGTTTGCAAAGTATGTGAAAGCCCTCTGGTGACTCTTACTATTGAATCACTAAGCATCGTTACTAAATATATTCTTCACGTAGTAGTGGAAGCGTGCTGTTAGGGCAGGAGCAGAAGAGCCAGTAAATACATTGGAACAACGGGCTGAGGACTGAAAACAGCGATGGGGAAGAGGACCGATTATTTTAAAATGCTGATGAAAGCTACATTTCCAGTTACGGTTTTAGGTTGAATAGCAGCAAAATTAGAGAAACTGAGCAGTCTTGAGAAGTTGAGTGGCTTTGTATTAGGAGATCATAACAGTCTATATTAAGCAACTAAGCTGGTGTGTCCTATTTGAGTCCTTTCATCACCAACAGTACTCAGAAGGCTAAAAACACAAGACATGGTGCAAAAGTTGCCCTGATAAGGCTGAGAGTGAACTAGGTATGAACTAGGCCCAATCCACATGTTAGCACCCAATTAAAGAGGAAGGTTTCTCTGTAGAGCTCTGTTTGATACAAAGAGCTCATCTCCAGAAATGGAGGTGGATGTTGCAAGCTAAGTTAGGGAACGGAAATCAAGAAGTAATCCAGTGAGTGTCAATAAATACTACCGACAGAAATCTGTCAACAAATCCAAACAATTAGCCAAAACAGGAGGAAAACAGAGCAGAGCTCAGCCCGTGGCTCCGACATGTGGCAGGACACAGATGCTCAGGCTCCTTTCTCTGGGACAGGACACTGGGGCAGTGGTTTTTGTTTCTGCATTCCCAGTCCTCCTCCCTGCTCCCACTGAACCATTTTACCAAAGCATCTCGTAGGAAATCCTCCAGGGAGATCTCCAGTGATGATGGATATTAGCAATGAAACCGACTCCGTCAGCACCTTCACCTTTATTCAATACGCCGCTCTCCTCCCCCGGCTTTTTGAGGAAATGCATCGCTCTTGTGAGCCCAGCTTCCTGCAGGGCCAGCATGTGAATCGTTTCTTCAGCTGGCCACACCATTAACAAGTGTCTTTCTGGTAATTCTTGCTCCACACCATGGAAAGCTCCCCAGCTTTCACAGATTTTAAAGGCGTAACAGTAGATCCCAAGATGCTAGTCCCTCCAATTTCAGTACAGAGAGTAGGATGCGCTTTCAGATAGGATTTCAAGGGAAACCAAAGGGCAGAATTAGGCTCTCCCTTGGGCTTTGCATTTCAGAAAGTCAACCGGAGTAGATCTAGCAGAACCATTACCCCTTAATAAGGGTCTCACCTTACAAAGGCATGCCCAAAAGATGGAGTACAGTTTTCCCATAGCCCATCTTTCCACATGGGCTGCCTTTACCAGGTAAGGTATTAATTGCTTGGGTTAAACTGTCCACTGGGGAAACAGCACTAGGCTGTATACACATACGCTCCATTTTAAACAGAATGGAATTTGAATAGGATTAATCTTCTGCCTAGAAAAAAAAGACTATTCTTATTAATTCCCTTAATATTTAGAACAGATTTTAACAGTTATGTTTAATTTGTATTGTTCTTTTGTTCCATGTTAATACTCAACAGAATATATGGATATCGACAGTATATACCTATACCTGAAATGTAAGTCCTTTGTAGATACAATCGTTAAGAATATTTTCACAAGAGGAATTGGGAGATGGCAATGAAAGACTTTTGGTCTCCTGCATTATTTTTTTTTAATCTGTTTGCTTTTTAACATATCCACTATTGCTGGCCATTGAAATTACAGCCTAAATGGCCACATGCATGACAGGACATAAGATTAAACAAATCACCGGAAAACAGAGGCATTTGAGTGAGTTTCTCCCAATTGAGTTCTGCTAGGTGTCACAGGCAGTTCTCAAGTTCATGAAGCACATTGTAGGCCAAGTCCAATTTAAGGTAGACACAGCGGTATTGTGTGCCAAACCCTGGCAGAAAACATTCCTCTTTGAAGCACTGTTGAGGTGGCTGAGGACGCTGCAGAGCTGTTCCATGTTGTGGTATGACCTTTCTTCATCCCAAGACAACTGGCTGGGGCCACATGCTGCTTTACAGACCTCATCAGAGCACTTTCTCAGCACACGACTGGGGACCTCTGCCCAAACCGCTGCTCCCCATTTCCATGGAGCAGGTCTCTAACAAGTCAGGCCTTTCCAAGACACAGGAGGAGTGCTGACAGTCACCGATTCAGTTAGGAATGGTTGTCTCTGAAAGAGAACTGTGCAGAAATTTTGCTGATGAGTGAAACCTCTGAAGGCTGCTTGTGTGGTACTGCTGGTGTTTGAGAATAGGCCAAGTGGTAGCAAGAGACGGCGAATAAACCAGCACTGAAACGCCTTCTCCTCACCTGGCCCACAGCCAGGCTGCCCCTCTGGTGTAACTTAGGGCATCCTGGGGGCTGCTCTGCATTATGCTGCCTGTCAGTGTCTTTAAAAAGCTATTATGGCTGCTGGGAATCTCTGCAATGAAGGAAGACTTGAGTAAGTCCTTCCCTGCCAGCACATCCAGTGCCAGGCAGCAGCAGGAGGGTGTTTTTAGCATGACTTTGTGCCAGAGGTTCTCTGTACACTAAACAGTCTGGCAAAGTACACAGAGCAACAGAAACAGATGGATCTGGACTAACGTGATCAAATGGATCTCACAGGGCATTCAGTATCTCTTTAATGCAAACATTTTTCTATCAGCCATTTCATGGCAATCCACTGTTCTTCAGTGTGAGGAATGGTGCCAAAATTGTGCAAGTATGAGCCAAGTTGCAGGTTTTTCAATCACACACAGTCCTGTGAGTTTACTAAGGAGGTACCATTTTATATGATATCCTGAACTCAAAATTGAGACCAAACTTTCACCTCTGCAGCTCCTGTGCACTTCCTCTGGAAGCTGGCATGTACGTCTTGTGGCAGCATCCATGACTGAGTAAGAAATGAAGGTGTTTTTGTTGGAGCTCAAGTGTATTTTACAATAGACTTTCACACTATTATAAAATTAATTGCATGTGGCTGACAGTATTTTCTTATTTTCATAAACAGGCAGGTACAAATTTTGGCCTAATAGTTGTGTAAACAAAATAAAGTATGATTTCTAGGAACATGCTTCTGTGAAATGCAATAGTCAGAGTATTAACACTAACCACTTTGCACTTATGGAAAATACTGCATGCCTAATTGACAAATCAATTAATGCTGATGCATTTCCAACCACCCTCATGAGGACAGAAAGAGTTTTCATAGAGTTTTAAGAGGCACAAGAATAGCATTTCTGAAAGCAAACAGGGGATCTCAAACTGTATATGAAAGCCATTAGATGAATCATTTTCTCCTCCCTTTCTCACCTCCTTTCTTGACTTCTGTTATTCAGCAGGGTCAGATTTTCAGGGGTGCCAAGTCTATTTTAGCACATCTGTCATCCTTACAGCTGCACTGAGCAGGCATCAAAGCAGTTGTGCAGAAATCCCAGCTTCACCATTTTACTCACTGGAGGCATTGCCAGCCCCCAGGCTCTTCCATATCCCTGTCATTCACAGCAGCTGCTGAGGAAGCTTTCCCCGTGCTCTGGAATACCTAAGATCTTGAAGTCAGCCGTTGATCTTCCCAGCTTTACCTAAACTTTCATTCATGTGGGGGCTCCGCAGGTTGACAGGGCAGAGCCTCTACAGCCACAGCCCATCCTACTGTCCCAGCACAGGGTAGCAGGCACCTCCATAGGGACAGGGACATCAACTCATGGATCAAGGTCTAACTAAGCAAGAACCATGGCTAGCAAAGAGAATAATTACTCTGGGTTGAGATTTAAATAGAACCCTGGGCTGATGGGCAGGGTGTGGTTAGGGTCCCAGATGGGGCTGGTCAGGCCCATCAAAGACCCCAGGACCCTAGGCAGTGTCTCAGCTGCACATGGAGCATGTTTCTCCACACAAGTGGTGGATTTAGAGCGATAGGTTTCACAGAGCTTATGCTGTATGGGACACAGATTTGGCTTTTAAACAAAATCTCAGATAAGAGGACCCTGCAAGCAGGAGCTCCTGGAGGGGAGACAACAGCTTCAATGGGACTTCGCCCTGGTTTCCCTGCCCACGCTACACCACAGGTCCGCACTGCCTTCCTCTACCCTCCCTGCCAAACTGATTCTACCTTTGGCTGCCTTGGGTCCAACCTGTGTTAACAGACTGCTTCCATACTTGTCTATCTTTTTTTAATGCCTAATTGACCAGACACACATTAAAAACTTTTTTAAAGCATGGATCAGGGCTGCATTGTCAAAATGGCACGAATGTCAAAGCGGCAATCATGACTCCAGCTTGCAGTAGTGATGGCTGTAAAGGTTCATCCTGATATTTCTATAGATCATACTGCAGCAAAATCCTGATCCATCTTGTTAATGAAAGTAAGAATAATTGTTCACAGTTTGACTGTAGGCGCTGGTTAGGCAAGTCTTCTCAAACTCTGAAGATGTTATCTGGAAAATTAAGGAGCTGCAATTGAGCTCAGTTTCTGGACAAGTGTGGTAAATACTGAGGAGGTTTATTAATTCATCAAAGCTCCTTGTGAGAGGGTCTAAATCCTTCTCTGGAGGCCGGCATAGAAAGAATTAACTTTCTCCTTCTTCCTGTAGAAATGATCACAACAGCCTATCCTGCATGGAGGGAAGAGGCAGCTGTAATGAATTATTTATCTGTAGCACACTGTAAGAGGGATGTGCTGTGATTAATTGTAGAGCTGGGCAGGAAATGGTTTCCTTGTCCCAAAAGATTTTTGAGTTTAAAAATGCATTGCTATTCCACACTGGGGTAAAAACAAAATCCCTTTAAAAGATCTTAGAAAGCAAGAGGGCACAAAACTCACCTATAAAAACCCCTCATTGGTCATATGTGTAGGTTTCTCTTGCAACATGAAAGCCCAACAGAAAATTTTAACACCTAAGAAGAATGTTTGGTAGAGAATTCATGGGGTCCAAACCGTCCCGTTCAACCTCTCTATCCATAGGGAGCGCTCTAGGGAGGAGACCAACTGACTGGAGCAGGGACATGAACCTTGTTGATCTCATGTGAATGCTCTCTCTGCTGAGCCGGGACAGGGCTCAGCTCTTCGCTTTTTGTGCTGTCCGTCTCACTTCAGCGGAAGAGTTGTGACCGGTTCTACCTGATCGCTTGCTTCTCAGAGAAGCAATCTGTGGTTTATACTGACTTTTCTGGTTTTCATAGCTAAGTGCTGCAGAGCTGAATGATCTTTTATAAATTTTTGCCTCCAGATGGGAAACCTCCTTTTTTAAAAAGCTTACATGGAAGTGACTTTTATTTTCTGAATCATTTCCCCTATGTGTCTCATAAATAAGAAGCTTTTCTCTACTTTTTTTGGTCCACACATTGAGTTTAAACACATAGCCTGACCATACAGGAGTGCCCTGCTATATTTTTAAGGGAGGCTGAGAACTGATTCACTAGATATGACATAGCAGAAACTTCAGAAGTTGAATCTACTCCATCTAAAATCATTGTCTTGTTCCACAAAAGGAACAAGAAAAGCTTTGCCGTACCTTCATTACAGCTGTAGAAGTTCATACTTGACATAGTTTCTCCCCAGGGTACAACTGTGGTAAGAAAAAAAATTATGCTGACTGAAATAGCTTGAATGAATATAGATTAAAAACATATGGTCTTTTTAGTAGCGGGTATGAGTTGGCGAAGCTGGGTACCTCCTGAGACTTGTGAGGAGATGTGGCAGGTCAGATTGATCCTTTTCCTGGCACCAGTAGAAGGATGTGAGAAAATCACCAGGTGTGTCCTTTGGTCCTTTTTTTGAGACCAAGTAGCCAGAAAGAAAAAGTAGGGCAGCAATGATTTCAGAACATTTTGCAAAGAATATGTATTTTGAAGTTTTTTGAATACTGGGACATGGAAAAGGAATGCCTGATTGAGAAATATTTTGAGCCACATGAGCCAGATTCAGTTTCCATGAGTGTGCAGGGAGCACAGGCCAGCTAAATTCCAGCCTAGTCCAGCTAGCAGCCATGTGCAAGCGTGACATCCCCAATCCATTACCTCCTCTCAATTCCCTGAAGGCTGGCAAAAGTTACGAGAGTAATGTTGTTAGGATCTGAAGCCTTCATAGTCAGATGTTCAGAATTAAATGTGTTTAGTAAAATGAATGCCTGGGCTTGCCAATATATCTCAACTCTGGTACAGAAGACTTACACTGATGAGTCAGCCGACCAGTCAGTTGGAACTGTCAACATAGTTGAATGCAGACAGGACCAATGCAAAACAAGCCCTGAGACCGACAAACCCAGCACATGGGAGCAATTGGTGGCATGGCTTGTACGTCATGCGGCCACTGGTGAGGCTCAGGCTAGCCTGCGGCTGATGAAGGCTCCAGGAAACAAATTGCAGGCTGGCGGTGACCGCAGCCAACAACACCAGTGCCGACAACACCCAGATATGCCATCACGTTTTTATTAAATGCAATGGATTTTAAATTTAGGAAAACATTTTCAGAAGAACAGCCCACAGCCACGCCCTTCCAATTCCTGCTACGTGCATGGCTTTGAAAGCACGGCTGTCTGCCTCTGGGGTGGGTGAGCTCTGTTGCAGGCCTTAGATCACGGGTGACAGACACAACAGCATCATAGATGACACTGACAACATGCAGACAGGATGTAATGCTTTTTTTCTTTTTTTTTTTTCTTTTTCTTTCACATTTATGATTAGCCCCAGAGTTGCAATAGTCCTTTTCTTGTGTGGCTCTTGTTGTAACGATTGACACCTGTGAAGTCCCAAATCAGATTACCAGATCTATTTGATTTGCTACTATATTTGAAAAACAACCAGAAGCACCAGGTGGTCCATTTCTTAAGTGAGACGTGACGTTAAGAGTGTTCAACAGTCCTGTCCCATTTTTTTTTAAATGTCTGCCTGGTCACATATAAAATGAAAGTCGCAATGCTCACAGCTGTAATTGCTGGTTGCAATTACAAAATTTTACAAAATCTCGGACCTATTATAAGCCCTGTTGCATGCACTGTGTTTCAGGGTCTAGTCTCTCCAGCGTGAGAAAACGGGTTTGATAACCCATTGGTGTTACGTACCTACCACACCTCTACGCAGCTGAATTTCTAAAGGGAAAGATAGATGGGTTTTATTGATAGGCTTTTAACACGCTTTGATAATTATAATTGGATTTGATACACTCAGATGTTGAAAAAATGTCGCCCCACATAAATGGCATAATTTATAAATCCATAAATGTGTGGGGTTTAAAAATAATTATTCCAATATCTATGCGTAACATATGGGTCTGATACTAGAGATTGCCAGGATTAGAAACTGTTTCCATTATCTGAACAGTAACTGGGCAAAATCTGATCTGAGTAGTCGTTAAAAAATTTAGTGAGATTTTTATCTATTTTCAAATACCACTCTAAACTTTATTGTGTTTAATCTAGCTTACTTGTTAAAGGAACATAAAAAGGGGCATTAGGAATGTAGATTTAGTGTAGCACAACCGTTAAGATGAAGAGTAATGGCTGGGAAGCCTTAGCTCTCAGGTTCTCCTGCTATACTAATGACACCAAAATCATATTACTGGGATGCGGACGTTTTTCATAGGCTGTGTGGGGAGGAGGAATGGTTCCTTTGGCCCAGCAGAGGAAGCAGCTCTCCTGATCCACTGAATTCACACGCGGGTGTAGTTCTATGCATACCCAAAGCAGCCAGGATCAATGCATTGCAAAGGTCTTTGCTCTCTGTGTAAAGGCAGAAGCACATGTAGGTTAGGTACACCCCCTGTGCTGGTGGGTGGTGGGGTCTCATGCTAAGGCCAGGGCTCTGGGCCAGGCTGCTTGAGTTAGACCTGTTAAATGTTTTCAGAAGACATGATATGCCATCCTTGTTAAAAATGCCTTGGTTTCCAGAATAAACTGAAATTTCTTGTGGTTTATTATTTGTAAGACTATGCTTTCTGATGAAATGTAGTAAAAAGATCTATTTTCCAGGTGGCGGGAAGTCTGATAGGCTGCTAGAGAAGGAATTGACTGTATTTATTCGTGTATTTGTTTGTTTACTTAAACTGCTAGTTTTCAATCTGCAAACCACCAGGGGCTGTTGCCTTTTGAGGAAACAAAAACACAAGAAAAACAAAATTGTTTATGAAAAGCTCTTTTGTGGGCCAGTGGTCTGAATGTTTTCAGCATAAAGGAAGCCTTGTCCTGCTTACAAATAGTTCTCAGGACTGTGTCTCTCCGCGATTTTAGCACTCTTTGCAGGCGTAAATTTAAGCCAAGGAAGATTCACATGTTGCACAGCTGCGCGTTACTTTGTTCACTTGGCTGGTGCTCAAGAACAGCAAATGATTTCTGGATAAAACTAAAATACAATAAGACACTGGCTCTGGGAAGTATATTTTCCTATGTATTGCCCAGAATTATTTGTGGGGGCATTTTAGAGATATGGTTGGAGGGGGGGGATAGGCAGCAGAGTGATTTGTCATTTGGTTCACCTTTCTTTCTTTCAACAGGGTGCCTTTTCCTGGCCAAAGGCTCCTCCAGTTCACTGACATTAGGAAAAGTCATAAAAAATTATGGTTGAGATCGAGTGAGTCACATATACATATAGCTATATGTAGCCATATATCACCAGTAGCAAAGAATGCATTTCCCCTAAACTTCAGTCACCTCTTAATGATAAACTGGTAACAACCATGACTTATTTGGGTTTTCTCTCCATGCCGCTTTCTCCTTGGTTGTCAGGGATTTGCAAGCGTTCTTGGGATTTCCTTGGAGTTTAGGCTAACAGAGCGGTGCAGGACAAATCATAAGTATGATTTATTAGCTGTTAGAGACAAGTGCTTGGAACTACAAGGAGGTCTTTCCATTTTGCAATTTTGCCTCCAAAGATTTTTCTTAAAGGAGGTAGTAGTCTGTTCTCCTCTACTAATAATCTGTACCAGTTTATGCGTAAGCCACCGTTCCAGGTTTTACCAATAAATAGAGGAAATGGCACACTTTTAAAAGGAGATTAAGATGTGGTGATTGGGTTGCATGTTTTTGTTTTCTGGCTTACTGCTGTGTTCTTTCATGCTCAAAATAAACCTCTATATGCAGCTCATACCATAAACTGGAGTCATTGGTTTGACCCTCGGCAAAGCATTCCCTGTGCTGTATTTGCAAGCGATAACATACTCATTCAGTTCTGCATGGGGAGCCAGATACTCAAGCAAGCCTGGGTTCTTGCCTAAGCATAGTTTTCAAAGAGGTGTGATTTTCTGTTATCACTTACCTATCCAAAGGATATGAAATCTCTACGTTCGCATATACCACTTAGGAACAGTAATTTTACAACTTTTTTCTCCTTGGAAGCCTTCCAAATCAATATTTTTCTTCTGCTTCAGGCAAAATGGGAACACATAAAAAAAATTATTTTGTTCATATTCCTTTGTAGCCTGTGGCCCTTTAAGCAATAATCAGTAGGCAAAAATTAATATATGACTGAAACGGAATGGTCTTTGTGTGGTTTCTAATGATGTTTGAGGGAAAATAAGGCCAGGAAATAGCATTTTCATAATTTGTGCTAAATTATATGGTGGTGGGTATCTACTGAGGCAAGCCTGGAATATTTTGTTCTGGCTGCAGTGAGAGCTGCAGCTTGTGCTGTTACCTCTGTCTGCCTCACCTAAAACCTGGTTCCAACTGCTAGGCATCGAACTGAGCATGTGTGAGACACAGCTCTTGGGATTGATGTTAAATGAGTGAATCTTAGACCTTATCTATCATTTATTTGTCTCATGTGCGCACCCATGTATATCACAGGCATTTTTATTTAATTATTCAGGAATTGGCACATGACTTGCATTAGCTCCTTCCTCCGGGTATCTTGCTGACAGAACGGTGCAAAGGAGCAATATCTAATCCTCATACAGCTAAAACTGTTTGTGAAGAAGAAAGATCCTATTAAACTGGCCCTGTCATGTGAGCAGAAATTATACTTAATACTAAGTACCGGTCCTTAAGACAGAATATAGTTGTGTTTATACCAGCAAATTGATTCAGACTGCCATAAAAGAGTTGTAAGGTTTCATCTTAGTTTGCAAGTAAATCTCTCTATATTCAGGCTGTGTCATTTTGATGGATACAGAACTGTGCACTGCTACAAGGCCAGCACATGTATTTATTTATTCAGGAAAATATACGGCATGAAAACATTCATTATAAAAGACTTAGTGTGCTCTAATGGCCTGATCCAGCACCACTGAAATCAATGAGAATCTTTCTTTCCATGTTGGTAGCGCAGGAGCATGCCAACAGCGTGGAAAACGTTCCTCTGGCCTGAAGTGCCTAGCACAAATGTCAAAATCATTAGGAAAATAAAAGGCTGACAAACCCCCAGCCCCATAGACATGTGACAAATTTGGAGGCAACTGAAAACACAGCTGTTTTCTAAAGTTTGCGTGTGAACCATATGCTCTTAGAAAGCTGGGTTATTGTGGCTACATGTCTGCGCTTATTTGTTGTTTGAAAAAACAAGGAGTACGAACAGGAGACTTGGTAAAAATGTACCTTAAAAGCAGCTGAAAAGGCTTGGTTAGTAGTTGACTTGCCTTTAACATTTAGCTTGCAAAACAAACTTGATTTACTTGAATTTTCATTAATTTTACCAGATTTTGCTTTACTCTGCTTTAAATAGCATCTTCTCAAAAACAGGTGGCAGAAATACTATTTCCTATTTTCTAATGAATGATCAGCCTGCAGTATAAACGCTTGTTTGGCGTCGTTACTTTAATAGGGAACTGCAAACCACGGATTTTGGTTGCAACGAGTTTCACACAAGTACTTCAGTCCTGAGAACTTTTCAGTGATAACCCATGAAGTGAATCAGCCAGTGGGACGTGAACCATAACACCATACACAGAACAAAAACATCCCCGTGTGCATGCACAACCATGAGCCTCTAGCTTTATTTGTACTTTCCAGGTACAGTCGGGATACGATGTTTAACCAAACATGTCTGCCTTGGGAGGTCCCCTCCCTCAGATGCTCACTGCGGAGGCACCCATCTCCTTGCCAAGGAGGCCCTGGGCCTGCTGCCCCAGCATCACCCCAACATGCCTGCCCGGCTTTTGGGAGCACACTGTTTCCCAGAGCTCCCACCAACCTCTGCTGAAGTTTCCATCGGTGGTGGCTTCCTGGTCGCTCAGCAGAAGAGCGATCTTCATAAGAAAGCCTGTAAGCAGGGGGGTGCCTGGGGGAATGGAAGGTATTAGGGAGAATAAGTATCCCCTACATTGCAGACTTTCTGACTTGAGACATCCATCTTCATGTTCTCTCTGTGCTTCTTTTTGCCCAGCAAGCACCCAACAGAGACCAACAACCATTGGTGTCTGGGGCTGGCTTCTGGGCAGGGACCTAGTGCTCACAGGTCCCCTGAGATCCATCTCCCCCAGTGCTACAGTTTGTTCTTCACCCCAAAGTCCAACACCCAGCAGAAACCTGGAGCAAAGAGAGAGTTGTCCAAAATCACTTTGTCCCACAAATAAATAAAATCACCTTCCCGTAAATCCAGATGTCATTCCTCTCCGCGTTGCTCTTTACGCTTTCCCAGCCACAGGCCGGAAAAGAGTCGAAGCTTGGCTCCTTTGTCCACTTTGATACTGCTATTGTTTCTCTGGGAAAGATGAAAGCGGGAGAAGTGAGGATCACTGGTGAATTTTGCACTTGTACAGGGTAATCAGTCGTTGTCATTCTTTTTGAACAAGTACCCCGAGTAAAAGACCCAGGAATCCTCTTGGTCTCTTTGCAGGCAGAGGTTTGTGGTCAAACCCAAGCATCTTTCTGCACTTTAACAGGTCTTGAGGTTTTGCATGTGGTAAGGTCTGTTGCGAACTGCTTTAGTGGGGTGCATTTCTTTAACCGTAAGATACAATCAAGCCTATGAGAGCTGGATGATCTGAGAGTCTGGCCCTAGGTGCTGTAAGAGGCTTTATATCGTCTTGTCCTTGCCCAGGCCCAAGCGAGAGGTGCTGGGAGCCAGCAGAGCAGCTGCTGGCCAGTCCCAGGCAGCTCAGAGCCTTTCTGCAAAGAAACTCCCAGCATCTCTTCAGTCTGAATGGGCAGAGGTGCTCCTCCTAAGACTTTCTCTCTTTTAAAACCTTCCTCACAGTTACTAAACAGATTTTGGACTACATCAGCCACATCAGGAAAAGGAATGGGAACAAATGAGGAATAAATACAAGCATAAACAGCCTCTGGTTTTTGCAGCAATTTTGTGAAGGGTAGGGCAGAAGACAAGGGCACTTTTTTCAAAAGGGGTTCTTGGACTCGTACTGGTAGCAGTGACCATCCCTGCCCCTTCCCGTGAAAGGAGGTTTTCCCTGTTCTCCTCTGCTCTGCCTTCACGGGGTTTCTTCCCCTCTTCTGCATGAACTTTGCCTGAGCTTGCAGATCTTTCTTTTTAAATGCAAAAGGAAGAAGGGGTCGGAAGCTTGGAGCAGCCCCCCGTGCAGTCCCCGTTAGCTCCCGGCTGCACCAGCCCGCTCCCTCGGCCCGGCCCGAAATCGAGCAGCAGCTTTTCGGGCTGGCACCGTTCCCTGAATCCTCATAAATAAAACCATAAATAAGTTGCAATAGGAAAAAAACAGCGGAGCCGCCTCGCCGCGGTCCCGCGTGAAAGGGACATCTCGGGTGCCTCGCC
>NW_009260022.1:5947430-5947920 GCF_000687185.1 Egretta garzetta | reverse complement strand
CCCGCCGGGAGTTTGCAGGGAGGCTGAGCCGGCGGCTTCCCCCACTCGAGGTCCCGTCCCAGGGCAGCTCTGCCTCCTCCCCTTGCCCTGCTGCCGGCCCGGCCCTCGGAAGCTCCCACGGGAGCCCAGGCAGCCCGGCGGAGCAGCCGGGGGGGCGGCGAGCTGCGCAGACACCCCCAGGCTGTCCGCACCGGGGAGGGGTGCTTTGCTGAACCTCGCGGCGCTTGATGGTCTCACTCCATCACATAAGTGCTCTGCAGCCTCTCAAAAGTGAATCTCCGGGCTCACCCCGTTAATGGGCTTTCATTTTTCCCTTGGCGATTCGGCATTGTTTACTGAGCGTTTGCAGCTGGCAGAGAGCGCAGCAAGTTGCACTGTGCCCAGCCAAACCCTCCAACTCTCTCTCTCTTGGTTTTCATCCCCCCCAGAACGGCAGGGAACGGGAACAAGCCTGGAGGGTGTGAAGCTTGGACTCCAAAAGTGATCGTCT
>NW_009260022.1:5939555-5947417 GCF_000687185.1 Egretta garzetta | reverse complement strand
CTTGACCATCCTGTCTGAGCTACACATATGCTTATTTTGAATAATGATGGGTTCCATCCAACTCATCAACTGACAACCATGCAGTCAATGCAGTTCAGAACAGTGAAAGGGTGCGCTGGGCAGAGCATGCTTGGGCTCTGGTGACATGGGACTGAACAGACAAGGAGCACCTAGAAGGGCTACATCATGCTGCTTTGAATGAGACGTGTAACCTAAGTCTGAGGAGGAAGATGTGGATTCAGCTGGGAAATGCAAGAGTGGTACCTTATAAAAAATTATTTTATTTCTAAATAACAGCGTGAAATTGAAATTACTTCATCCGTCATCCAGTGCCTGCCACTCAACAGCCCAAAGTTCTTTACAAGCTCTTAGCCAAAGTGCTGCTTGCTGTGGTCAGGAAGGGGCTACTAATTTTGCTGGGACCAGACATGGTGTCAACCATCGAAGGGCAACCAGGATCCCCAGAGAAGGAAAAATTCCACTGGGCCTTTTGCGGATTTGAGAGGGCTGGGCCGGTGGCAGAGAAGACACACCATGGGGAGACACAATCAGACCACTTCACTGACTCAGCCTCAACTCTTTCCCACGGAGACCTGTGCTCTGCAGCTCAGGCCCAGCTGCCCCACCAGCTGATGGTTCTGAGCAGGCCTGGTGCCTGGTGTTCCTTCCTGAGAAGCCCTGAGAAGACACATCCCTGGGACAGGCAGACGCAGGCCCACAAGGGCGTGGGAGCGCTTCCCTGCATATGGGCTCTGACCAGTGATATGCCCTTCTGTCAGCCTCTCTTTCTCCCCAGCTCATCCAGCCTGTCTGCTATAAACTGGCTGTACAGATTACTGCTTTAAAGTGCTTGGGACTCAGAGTCTACAGCCAGAGCAGTCGCTGCAAGCCCAGAGATCCAAAGTTAGGTGTTGTCCAGACACAGACTTGCTCACTGTTCCAGGCTGTGCTACCCTGCTGCACTAACAGTGGGGTATCACCTACATTTCCATTTGCAGAGGTTGCAAGTATAAATTAGAAGAACAGTTTAAATCAAATACACCTTGTCAGGAAACCTACATTTTGAGGGAGGGGTTAAATTTTAAATTCCAGATGATACAAACTTGCTCAGCATACCCATGTCATCTTCTGACAAAAGAGAAGCCTGGGAACACCAGGCTTTCTCTTTAGCTGAGAAAGGCTGTCCATGCAGGAGAGCATCTGTGCTCTTCAGTCTTCCCTGCTGTAAAAACTCCTGCCCGCAGTGAAGCAAACAGCACTGGCTCTGGAGGAGGGCTGCTGCTTTACTTGAATCTTCTGTTTGCAGAACACAACTGGTTTAATTACACCCAAAGCTGCATTTTAAACGCAAAAAGAGCTGTCCATGTTCACACCAACATACTATCTTTCCATTCACCCAACTGGATTCTGTTACCGAGTTTCTTGTTCGTTACCTGTTTGTTTTTTGCAGGGCTGCTCAAGGATGAGGAAAACAGAAATCAGTGGCTAAACACAGGCAAAGCATCTCTTGTTGCTGCTCTGGCTTTTAAGGAGGCTGCAATTTTCTATGCTCCTGAATTTCACAGTGTTCAGGCTTAAATAGCTAAGTCCCAGCGCTATGAAGTCAAAGGAGGAAGCAGAAAAGTGGGTTCAAAAGAAGAGTGGGAGGAACATGATGCTGTCAAAGGCAATTTGACAATGGCTGGGAGGTTTAGGGACATCTGTGCAAGCAGTGCAGTGACAGCATGAGCCAGGGGAACTGCTGGGGCAGAAACCTCTGTGAGAACACTGGACCAAACCAACTCCCATGCCACCATGCTTGTGGAAGTATGTGGGCCACTGTAAAGCCTGAGACAGCCACTGTGAAATTAAGCCATGACATAGGAACAAGCCCAGCCAAAAAGCCCTAAGCCCTGTTGGGTGCAGACGCTTACCAGCAGTGCCCTGGGGAAGCTGCTTGAGCAGCGCATCTGTTGAAGGCAATGGCAGCCCTGAGCCACAGGCACTACCTTGAGGTTGAGGCGTGTTGCCTTTCTTCTCTGGAGCAAGCCATGAGGAAGCCACCCCCCATACTTGTCACAATAACTAATGCACAAGAGATGCAACAGATCCCTCCCCAGCCCTCAGAAAAATGGTGTAGAAGGTCTGTTTCGAGCATGACCTTGTCCTTGCCCCTCCACTGCCACAACACTGCCAGCCGGGGAGAGCTGGTTCTCAGCAGTATGTGGGGATGTACATCCACGGCATGGAGACACCCAGGGTGTGAGTGGGAATCCCGAAGAGAGCAAACACTGGGGATTTAAGCAGTGGCCCTGTTAACACAGGCAAACCATCAAAGGCCCATGGGAGGAAGGCTATCAAGAGAAGAAGGAGGAGTCACTCTGGGGAGTTTATTTTGTAAAGTGTGAATAAAACCAGGGATGTACAGAGAGCCCAGGGCAAAGAAGGGGAATCGTCCTGCTGCCCCAGGGGAGCCAGGCTCAGCTCCAGCACAAGCACAGCCTTTCCAGGCAGGCAGGGCACTTCGTGCTCCCCCTGAGGAAGGTGTGTTTCCTTCTGCCATCAATATTTCCCTGCCACAAGCTCCCCTTTCCTGGCTGACTCCTGGGGCAGTTTCACCAGGCCTGGGACAGGGACCTCTGCTCTCCCAGAACATGGGATGAACTACAAAGAGCCTCTGCATAAATACAGAGAAGAGCAGAGTCTCTCCCTCCCTCTGTAAGGATGTCTCCAGAAGAGTAATTCCACATGGACCCCTGTGCCGTGTAACACTGTTTCCTGTCCCATGGCTGTGAATTCGGTAAGAAGGACAAATTACGCGTATTAATAACCCAGAGGTATCCAGGAAAGCCATGCTGCTGTGTGCAAAACAGAGATGTCAAAGAGTTTGCAGACAAGATTTCTGCCTTGCCTAGCCCTTCTTGCTCCCAAAGATCCTAAAAGGTGGCCCAGGTTCCTTGGAGAAAAGACCAAGGCTACGCACCTCACTCAGCATGGGGTTATCTACCCTCTCCCAAATCTTCTGCTGTTGCACTAAAAACTGCACATCAGCAAATAAAGAAAAAATGAGCCTAAGTGTTCAAATTGTGCATTCAGGAGTATTTTTACCTGGAAGACCTCCATCCTGCCTAGTACAGATCCCATGCTAATTTTGTTCAGCTTTGTGCTTACAGTCATTGCAGCTGAGCCTTTCTGGGGTTCATCTCAGAGCAGTTCAGGATGCTCTGGGACCCGGGGCTCTGAAGGTGGAGACAAAGGCCCACCTGGGCTCCCGAGCAGCATTTGCAGAGGCCTGGGGATGTGCAGGCACAGATGCCTCACTGCGTCCCCTTTTGCATCTCAGCCTTTGTAAGCTTTGTCACGTCCTGCCGTGTTACTCCATGGCTCTCGGGCTCCAGGACTGGGCTCTGCCTCTGCTGGACGGGTTTTCTGGCAAGTCCCAGCTGGCTCAGGCCTCTGAGAGGAGAGGAGAGGAGAGGAGGAACCTCTGTTGAGCGAAAAGTGCTCATCATGTGATTGATGACCCTTAATAGAGCCAGGCCCCTCCCTCCCCCACCAGCCCCACTCCCAGCGAGGACCACAGCATACCCACCACCTCTGCTTGCATGGGAATGGAGAGCCCTTGTCTGTTCAGGGATTAACCTCCCTGGAAAGTGGCTGCAGCCAACAGAGCTCTGGTCCAGCCCATCTCACGCCTTTTAAAAGCAGAGGTAGCTGGTTCATCAATACATAATATCACGTGGTGCCCAGCCAACCACCACGGCCCTGATTGCCCCAGCAGCACCAGCCCCTTTGTGCTGCCCGTCTGGCTCCAGCTTTTGTTCCCAGGCAGGTTTGCAGCGACGGTGCCGGACGCCTGGGCCTCTCTGCTGTGCAGCGTGCTGTGCCTTCTCCAGGCTGCCATTGTGTGCGGCTGCTGGGCACACACGGCAGGCTGGCACATAGGAGGATGGCGTCGGGACCTGCAGCTCCTTCCCGCCTTCCCCAGCCAACAGCAGGCATGCTCCCAGCGGTAGCCCAGCAGTCCCATCACCTTCACCCTCTTTTTCCCCTAGCCAAGTAGCCCCTTCAGTGCCTGGGCCTCCCTGCTTGCTGTTTCACAAGGCTTCCCATGGGGCTGGAGGGGTGCAGAGACCCCAGTGGTGGATCCTGCCTTCAGACTTCTTGCCACAGAGGTCCAATGACCCAGCTGGTCCCTAAGAAAGTCAGGGGGTTTCTAGTTGGTGCTGGTGGGCTCTCTTTCTTCACCAGCCTTCCCCCTGCCTGTCCTTGCCTCCTGGCTGTGCAGCCAGCTGCGTCCTCTTCACCCATGGACAAGGTTGCCAGCAGCCCAGGGTGACCCAGGCATGGTCCCATGGTGGCAGCTGTGTGGGGTGCCCTGGAGCCCCTCCCTGGCCTGCCCAGGGACCAGGGCTGGGACCCTGTGGTGCTCTGCCCTGGGAGCACCTGCTCGTGGAGCAGGAGGCATTCTGCTATGTTTTCCCAGTCCCACACAGGTGGCACCTGCAAGGCAGTGGCAAACCTGTGAGTCCCTGGCTCTGAGCCTGCCTAGGTCCCCTTGCCTGGGTGCTGCTCGCCAGGCCCTAGACGGAGGGACATGGACAGGACCCCCCCCCCCAAAAGAAACAGGGTGCAAAGGGGCAGCTCAGCCCCGCGCTGACTGCACAGAGCTAACACAAAGCCTCATCTCCTTTTTGCCGAGGGGAAACTTGCTGCAGCCCCATTAAACAGTGGGTTACTGTAAGGGCCAGACCAACAAGTGGAGACCCAAAACCCACTGCAGGAGAACCTGCAGCAAGAGGCACCCCTGATGCCTCTCAAATGGGGCTGTCAGCCGCTCCTCATCCCAAACACTGCTGCAGTGCTGCTGGCTTTTAGAGGCCCTGGCTCAGTGACCCTGTTATGAGTCTGGAGCAGATGGAGGGAGCAGGGAAGGAGGGGAAGGGATGCTATGGCTCCTGTTTGCAAAGAAAAGCAAGGCTGGGATCAGCCCCAGGCTGATGAGCTGAGTTTTAAATGGGTGACCAGAGTTCAGCACATCAGATGCTGTTGCAAAGGAGCTGAGTTCCTACTGAGTGTGAAAGGGGGTTGTTTATAATTTATGGGTTTTAAATGATGGGCCAAGAAAAAGTCTGGCTTGTGCCAAAGTGTCTCTCTCCTCTAGATTGCTGATGCTTGTACAAACATTGTAAAAATGCCAGCGCTCTCACTAAAGTAACATTACTTCTAATAATTAGGTTATCATCACGGACTTCTATCGCATTACAAACGAGACGCCTCTGCCAGAGTCACGGAGAAGAAAGTGAATTTATTTACAAGAAGATTCCCCCTTGCACATGCTCCTCCTCCTCTTCCCCCACTAGAAACCAAGTCTGCAAACCCCCCCCCCCTCTGCAATATGAAAATAATTCAGGGTAGCGTGCCTCAGTAACACCGTGTCTGTGGTCAGGGTTCCTCTGAACCCCCCTGCTTCCTCACATCTGGGGAAGGGCTATCTATAAATGGCCTTTCCTTCCTTAACAGGTTTAATGAAGGACTAGTAGTGTAAGTCAGAGCAGACACTGTTTGAAGAGCAGCCTACTGAGCACGAAGGTGGGAAACACTTGGGAAAAGCACATTGGGTTACACCAGGGACGGCCCTGCAGAAACGGTGGTGCCTTGCCCTTTCGCATATAGAAGCAGGTGGTGTGAAACACATCGTGTTTTCAAGAACACACAAAAAAACCTACATGGACAATTTCAGTCGTGGGTACATTGATTACAGAAAGTTTTGGAGATACAAACATATATATATATTTTTATGGAATACTATAGAAGTATAATTCACGAGTGGTGTTTAGCCTTACTTTTTGCACTGTCTGTATGTTTTGTTTACTCCTGTGTGGAGCTTCTAAGAAACAATTGCTGTGAAAACTTCAATAGAAAACAATTTTAGGGCTCAAAATGGTTAAAATATGTCTCCGAACAAAGTCGTTTATTCCGTTCTGTTTTGTTTACAGATCTACAACACATATATCCAAATTTGCTTGGGTAAAAGTGAAATTTAACGAAAGATACACTTCTCAGCATAGCACGACATTGTTAAAATCGCACAGAGGGGGATAATAAAATCCTAAGTAATATTTTGAATCGTTACTGTCCAGCCAAACACAAATACCAGAAGGCGAGGAAGGAAACAGGGAGGAGAAAGAAAAGAAGAAAAGAAAGAAAGAAAATTTGTCTCTGGTGCCCAGAATTGGAGGAGTTAAAATATTTCTCACAATAGGAATGCCAGGTCCTGTCGTTAGAGGATGGAGTAGGAGCTGCAGTGTTTGTCAGACTGGGAAGTGGCGGGTCAAGCGGTGTGGTGGGGAATACAGAAGTTCGGATTAATCGTTAACTCGACACTTTTAGAGAGAGATAAGAATAGTCTTCTCGGAGAGACATGTACCATCAGGAAGAGACTTTAATGACAACGTTTACAAAAGAAGTATCTCTGTAAATCCAGCGAGGGATTCGACACAGCCGTGTAACTAGAGAGGAGGAAACACGAGGCCTCAGAGCATCGTTGCGCTTTTTTTTTTTTCCTTCCTTTTTTCCTCCTTTCTTTTTTCTCTCTTCTATCTCTTTTTTGTTTTGTTTTGTTTTTGTTTTTAGTTCTTCCCCGTGTTAGCTGTCCCGTTGGTGGCAGAGAGAGGCGGCGGTGCCCCGATTTTCAATTTTCTTGCAAAGTTTATTTTTATGAAAAACAAGAGGAAAAGCTCGGGCTTCCCAAGATGTCTAAAAAACTGGTGTATGGTTAGTATAAAGACAACAGTATAAATAACAAAGGAGGCGGCAGCTGCTGCGCGGATTGCTATGGAGACCCTAATGAAATTAGCACTATCAGAGGGTTTCTAGTGGGGTTTTTTGCCTTCTAAGCTTCTAATTTCTTTCCTATTTCAGATAGCCAGAGTGTAAATTAAAAAAAAAAAAAAAAAAAAAAAAGAAACAGAAAATAGCCCACCGAAATAATAGTTTGTGCGATAGATACCCAGTCAATAAATAAATGTTAACCTCACCGAGGTTTTTGTATGCAGGATTTGATCTGAAACAAGATGGCCAAGCGCCCCGCTTTGCAGATCGCCTCCTCAAAGCGGCTACGCTTCCAACGAAAGGTGGCTTCGCCCGGCCGAGCCAGCTGCTGGCCAAGCCAGTTAGAAATAAATACTTTTTAAAATACTTTTCGCTATTTTTTTTTTGAGGGTTTTTTTTTTAAAGTGTAACGGCTCTTTGCGTGATGTCACAGCTTGTTTTACTCTATTAATGACTTACGACTTGCTGTCTTAATTAATCCTCACATAAACTACGAACACCAGCCACTGTTACAACTGTTCAAGACTACTCTCTCAACTAGCTCAGACCGAATATACTAAATAGGTGAAATGTAAGTCACCGCGGACCTGAATCGCTCTCCCGAAGCACTGGTGAAGAAACTCTACGAACAGCCACATAAATACATTAAGACGAGGATAAATAATCGGTGATACAAAAAAATGTCTCGCTTAAAATAATAATAATAATAATAATTAATAATAATAATAAATACGTATCGTTTAGTCCGATGCGATCCTCGCGTTGCGGAAGAATCCATAAATTAACTTCTCCGAAATAAGCTCAGGCCGCGGGCGAGTTCCCGCCGCTCACGACTGGTCTAAAGCACCTCAGCATGACGCGCTGCTAACGCTACGGCGTCTCTGCGACTTACCTTGCGGCACCCCGAGCTTACCAGTCCCTCGGTTTGGCGGTATATTGCACCGTCGTGCTTAACCCGGCTCTGAGAGACGGGGCGGACCTGCTCGGGGCTGCGGCAGGAGGGAGGGAGCTGCTAGGGGAGGCGAATCCGCTAACACTGTTGGCACTCG
>NW_009260022.1:5937217-5937596 GCF_000687185.1 Egretta garzetta | reverse complement strand
GAGCGGGGGCACCAGGGAGAGACCGGGGAACACCAAGGGAGAAGCAGGGGACACCACAGAAGGAGCGGGAGACATCAGAGAGGGGCCAAGGGACACCAGAGAAGGAGCAGGGGACATGAAGGAAGGAGCAGGGGACAGCAGGGAAGGAGCAGAGTCGCCAGTGAGGGAGCAAGGGACGCCGGGGAAGGAGCCGGGTCACAAGGCAGGAGCCAGGGCAAGCCGGGGCAGAGAAGGGAAGGAGCCACCCGGAGCGGTGGTGCTGGGGGGAACGGGGCCACATTGGCGGCACTTCCTAGAGACCGCTTTTTGAGGCATTTTGGGGGACGTTTTCTTGCTTTGTTCTGCCTTCGGACCGTTCCCGCAGGAATTCCGGTGGACC
>NW_009260022.1:5935516-5936683 GCF_000687185.1 Egretta garzetta | reverse complement strand
CACCTCCACCCCCCGCGATCAGGCTGCTCAGACCGAAAATGCACCGTCCCCTTACGGCAGATGTGTTGGGGCAGGGTGCCGTTGCCTTTCCCCTTGCCGCTCCCGAAAGTTCTCTGAGCTTGTTGCAAGATAGAAACTCGTCTGCAATTTTGTTGCGACTTTTTTATAGCCCCTGTTCTTATTTTTCTCGTCGGATAGGGGTTTTCTCCGACATTTTTAGTAATTTTATAAATTAGCGCATCCTTCACCTGACAATGTAAGTCTGTGACTCAACGCGTCTCAAGAGTTCGTTGTGTTACAGACTGAAGAGACCAGAGAAGAGTAGCTAGAAATTTTCCAATGGTGTCCGCTAATTATCATTCTCCAGCCTACACCCAAGCAATTGGTACCGCCAAGTACCGCTGACCGGTTCTCTCAAATTCCCAGGGAAACTCGTCTCTCTAACTCAGAATAACCCCAGCGAGCTGCGAGCTGCGGCCGCTCTCGGCCGTTTATCCACAAACCGCCGCCGTCCTTTTCTTTCCTAAACAAAAGCCTGGGATGATCTGCGAAGCTGATGGAAATGGGAAAAGAGCTCTTTTCCCCTCCTGGCAAATTTTAGTGTAAAAAAAAAAAAAAACAAAAACAAACCACCACAAAAACTCTGTGGAAATGGTGGCGATTCAGATGAGGTTTAATGCGCCGTGATAATCTTGACGAGCCTTGAAAGTATTTTTGTTCAAAATAACTCTGTCGCTCGTTTTCCACTTCTGTCATCTACGTTTTCTGGACTGAGGACTTTTGTTAGCACAACACCGCCTTAAGCGCAGGCTTTTATGTGCCTTGTAAAATATAGTTCCCAAAAGAATAAGCAGAATCTTAAGAAAGAATATTGCTGTTAAGCTGTTAAAAGCCTTATTTCTTTCCTGAAATACCAACTGCTTGTGAACTCTGCTTGAACCTAAAAAGGAGGCTATGGGCCATAAATCACATGGACAATGCTCAACTGTTTGGTGGCTCATCTTTAGATCTTAAAAAGAGAGAGAGGGAGAGAAAGAGGGGGAGAGAGCGAGCCTTCCAGGTTTTGATTTTCCACGAGTGCAAGGCCCGGGGTGATGTTTTTATAGGTAACACCAAAGCAGGGGCTCAACACTTGGTGGTTTAGCCAGAAACAGCCTCCAGGAAAAG
>NW_009260022.1:5934047-5934426 GCF_000687185.1 Egretta garzetta | reverse complement strand
CGGGTGCGGGCCGCGCTCCCTGCGACGGGCCTGGCCGCGCTGGGGGAGCGGAGGCGGATGGAAAAGGAAATTCAGAGAACTCACCACACTTATGTTTTTTCTTGATTTTTGACTTTAACTGTGTGGGTAGGATCTTCGGGGTCCTTTGGATAATCCCTGGGCACAGACCTGCAACAAAAGTGAGAAGTCTCAGCGGAAACCCCTTTGGTTTGGACTTTCTTCCTTAGGACTTTGTTAACAGCCGCACCTCTCGTCGGCAGCCCCTCACCGTGTCTCTCCGGCCGCGTCAGATCTTTTACCAAACAAAGGGCAGATGCTTCTCTTCATTTATTAATAGCGCTTTGAGAGAGGCGGGGAGCAAAGAAACGAGCAAAATGCC
>NW_009260022.1:5931177-5933984 GCF_000687185.1 Egretta garzetta | reverse complement strand
GAGCTGCCCTCCCCCCCGCCCGCCACCGCCACCACGCCGAGGGCCCGCGGAGGGCTCCGCGGGAAGGGAGCTGGCGCGGGTCTCCCTCCCTTCCTCCCCGCACCCCCGGGGTGAGACAGAAAGAAAGAGAAGCGAGGAAACCCCAGCACTGAACAGACGTCGCAGACATTTGCGGCTTGAAATGCGCGTTCTGCGTTTGGCCGTGTAGCTTGTCGGCTCAGGACTTGAAGAACTCGAGTGCCAGAAAATCCCCCACAAAGAAGCCCAGGTCATTATAAAGACGATATCTAGCCGCCATAAGCCTTTGAAATGACCTTTGGCTCGTATAGCAATAACTCACCACTTAATGAACAACCAACGGAAGCGCCTCCAATAGCTCACAACACAACCGACCTCACAACTTTCCACCAAGTCTTCTCTCTCCCTGCCCAAACCCAGTAGGATGCAACTTTCCCCCTCCAAATCACCTTAATTTATGCTGGCAAACTGGAGTTGGGGAAGTGGAGCTTCATGATTACACATGATGCTCACTCAGGTTCTCGGCCCGGGCCTGTCCCGGTAACGTCTTATATAATATATTCACGTGGGCGTACGTCAACTTTAAGTGCTTTATTTTTTTTTTTTTTCAAAGAGAGTTCATTAGAAATAGCACTTTACAGGGTGTGTGAAGGCAGCCTAAATTGGGCTGCACCTCGGGCCCCCTGAGCGGAGAGATCATAATGTTGCAAACCGAGTCATTGTTAGCCGCTGTTGATTAACACGGTAAGTTTTCATTTTGTGCCTAATTAATTATCGACTTCTCATCCCTTTCCGAAGCAGCTCCTGAGCCTCACAAGCGATGGCCTTCTTGCTCTAAGACGTGCTTTACTACGCGAGAGCTTGGCCAAATACCGAGATTTCCACGGCCGCGGGAAGGGCCCCCAAAAGTTCGTTCCGCGGAGAGGGGCGTGCGGGTGCGCAGGGGCTGCGCCCTGCTCCCGGCGCCGCTCCTGCAGAGCCGGCCTGGGAGAAGAAGTTGCCAGAGCTAAACCCGGGGAAATCTTTAGAATTATTCAGGCGTGGGCCCAATATAGGTATTATTGAAATTTTAGGTGAAGTTATAAGTGAGTGCTTCCATCGAGCCAAATGAAATGCTGCTTGCAGTAATTGGATTCAGCTGACTAACTTGGCAGGCCAGCAGCTCGGAGGCATACAGCTAAGAAAAATGTTCACTGCCTTTAACTTCTGATCGAGCAGAGCAACACGCAACAGAAGGGGGGAGGGGAGGGAACCAAACCAAACCAAACAAAAAAACCAACCACCACCCCAACTTTCTCCCCGTCCTCTCGCCTCCCTGTCCTGTTTCCCGCGGGACGGCTCGGCCCCCGCGGAGGCCCCGCCCGGGTGACTCGGGGCGGGCAGCGTCCGGCGCAGCCTTTACGCCCGCTTCTGCTCCGCCGGCACAAAGCCAGGCTTTACGTGGGGGCTTTCTAATAAACATAAACCCGCGAGTTCACCCGGGCTCCGGGCAGGCCACGAGTCGGTGGAAAGAGGCGCTCCCGGGAGAGCCGGGCTGGCTGGCACAGCCCGGGAGGGAGCTGGGCTGCCCCGGTACGCGGGGAGGCTGTGTGGCCCCTTCCAGTGCCCCAGTCCGCCCGGGGAGGCACCGGTGTCCCCCGTTACCCCCAGGCACCTTCCCACCGCCTTATTGATCAAACCGCACAAACGCAGGGCAAGAAACTCCTCGCTAGGCAAATATCAAGCCGTGCTTCAAGCAGCGTGTGTAACTGCATGAAGGCATGAGCGTACCGGCAATATCAACACTAAAACAACTGGGGGAAGGCAAACAACAGCCACTGAGGGACAGGAATGCACGGCGAGGGGAAAAGGTTCGGGAAGGCAACTTGGCAGGAATATTTAAGAGACGCGATGGAGGGGCTACGTTCCCGATGAGCCCGTTTTAAATCGCCCTTTACAAATCGACGCGGCTACCCCCTGCCCGGCTATCCACGGCAACGCGTTAACGTGACGCTCAATCTTACTTCGGCGAGGGGAGCATCTCGCAAAGTTGCCTCTCCCTCGTTCCTTTGCTTATTTGTAATTCCCTTCCTGAAAGCGCCGAAAATTGGGAGTAGAATAGGGGTAAACGTCTTCCCCTAGCCTTTGGGGAAGGAGTCCACTTTTTATTTAAAGAGCAGAATAAAAAAAGAAGCCGCAGCCTAAAACGTTCAAGGAGGTGGAGACCACTCCATGCATTTGCGGCCGTTGTGGGCAGAGATTGCAAACAAATTCCAGACAGTCCCTGAGTAAAGGCGATAATGCAGCCCCTGTGGTTAAAGGTCCCATTTTGTCATGCAGTTGCTTACCTGTGTGTCAATTTATCATAAACCTGGGCTCCTCACTTTTCAGGATCTGCGCTTGCAGTTCTTAGAATATCTCCTTCACCCTTTGTCTGCAGACAATACTCTCCTAAACCTGATCTTGCGGTTTTACAGACATTTCCACACACCAGAATTCCCGATAGAACGAAAACAGGCTCAGGCTCAACTACCAATAAAAGAGAGCGAGTGGAAATCGGAATTTGGTGGGCTTTAGAAAAAAAAAAAAAAAAAAAAATCAACACACAACCCTTTAGCCATCAGCCTCCTGGAACCAAAGGCAGCAATTGGCCGGCGCGTGTTTTGTTTTGGTTTTAAATCGTGCGGCCATTGATGAATTTGGGGGGCGAGCAGGAGAAACCCCTTTATAATCAGAAATATAGGCACTGCCTTAAAATACAGGCATATTCGCCCACGTGACCGCGGGAGCCGCTCGCCGGGGCCGAGGCG
>NW_009260022.1:5929048-5930945 GCF_000687185.1 Egretta garzetta | reverse complement strand
CGTGCGCGCATTTTTGTTTTCTCCTTCTCCGTGCCGGGAAGGTGCCGGGCAGTGGGGACCTACCCCTGTCTGGAGGCTAAAGAAGCGTTGGGGAGGGGGGAAACCAAACCCAACAAAAAAAACCCCAACCTCATGACATTTGTGCGTGTGTGTGTCTGCCCTGAGCCTGCCTCCCCCCTCTGCGTGTATGAAGAGACATAGAGCAAACCCGATGTATATCCGTCATGTGTGCCCACAAAGCTACCCAACAATTCCAGTTCGGCAAGGGGAAAAAAAATTGTATTAGCACCTCTGTTTGATTTTTCTAACATATCTGTAGCTATAAATACACCACACCTAATCTAACATCTGCTATGATTTCATTACCATCCAAAGCATGGGGATGTGACAGTAACGTATTACCTTACAATACTAACCGTAAGTGCATTGTAACATTTATCTAAATTACATTGCTTTTCCTGACTTTGCAAACCGGTTATAAAAAGATTGGAGTCCAGTGATGGAAACGTAAGTTCAATGTAAATTATTGTGTACGGCTTCGGATTTATAATCCTATATTTCTTCGAAATGATGCACTTAAATCTCGCCTCAAGTAAGAGGTAATGGTTCTTTATATCCTTTTCCGTCAGCCATATATTTCGGCGGCTGGGTAGTTTTGCAGAGCCTCCCGCGCTCGCGTGTCTGTGTGTACATACAGCAACCCCTACACGCACAGCGTGTTCTGCATGCTTGTGTACATACACACAAAGCCGAACATAATTCTGGCCGCTGTTTAGACATTTGGGATGACGGAGAGGTCTTTTCGCTTCCTACGCAAAAGTGCAAGGGAGAAGTTGGGCACCGGTCGAGCACGAAGAGGATTCGGAAGAAAATGTCTTTTTTGGAGGGCGGCTCGGACCCCCCTGGAAAAAGCCCCAACAGCCTTCGGGTGTCTTTTCAGAGGCTGGGGCTTAAGGGAAAAAAAAAAAAAAAAAAAAAAAAAAGAAAAAAAAAAGAAAAAGAAAAAAAAAGCGAGATTTAACGTGAAAATGGAGGATGGCTGAAAGAAAGGAGCACCTTGGCCACCGCCACCAGAACTAAGACATCGTAAAGGGGACTGAAAAAGTATTAAGGAAATGTTAATCCTTTGGCTGGTGGGACTCCAGCTTTGCGCGAATTTGTCTCCAGTAAAGGATCTAAGACTTCTTCAATCGGAGCATATGTTCATAGAGCAATAAAACAGAAAGATTTACAGTCTCCGCCCGCCCCCCAGCAGCCTCGCACCCTTTCAGGAATTACTTATGATGATTTATAACAACAACTCCGGCAATTGTCAAACTGATAAAATAGCCCGGGCTATATGCGGGAATAAACGCTCTTATGAAAGGGCTGCGATTTATGTTCGGGTCCATTTTACTGCCTGTCTTGGTGGAGTTTGGTTTCTTTCCCGGACCAACAGGATAATATAAAACTTCATTGATAAAAACGTAGGAGTTCCCGTGAAGTAGCAAATCTGTTCCTTAGTCACTACCAAAGCACATAAACATTTGTCATCTTTGAATAATTGAATTAATGTGTTATTGTTTGAATGTATAATTCATAACATAGGAAACTTTGTCTCTGTCCTGCCACCGAAACGGAAGTAATAAAAAGCTACAGTCTAGGGCTTTTTAGAAATTACTCCGGCAAGGGATAATAAAGAATATCCTGTTTGCAGAAAGTATTTCCAGCTGACTCCGGGATTTCATGGAGAAGTCCCGGCCTCGTTGTCCGCATTCTGTGGCGTTTGTATAAAAACACAAATCCTATTTCCCCCACCCCCTCCACAATAGTCCGGGGCTATTGATCGGGGGGTTTGGAAGGCGGCGTGCCCGCTTAGGAGGCTGGAGCCGCCCGGGCCGCCCGGCAGCACCGCACG
>NW_009260022.1:5925076-5928769 GCF_000687185.1 Egretta garzetta | reverse complement strand
CGCCCTCTTCCCCCCGCTCCCTGGGAAGCAAAGGTCACCGCTTGCGCCCGGCCCGGCCCCCGGCCGCTGCCGGGCTGGAGATCAGGAAGCGGCGTGCCCTATTTGTCAAGCCTTTGACAGCTGAGTTCATTACGGCTTAAATAAGAAGGAATAAAAGTAAAAAATGTTTACGTACCGGGAGTCTCTTTTTCGGCAGCTACCAAAGAGCTGGGTGCGCAGAGAGAGGGACTGCACCCTTTGTATATTATATTCTTGGGATCTCTTCAGTTTTCAAGTCTGATAGAGTCCTTTGCTTGGCAGATTAATGACGACTCCGTGTTTCTTAAGGGACGTGCTGAATTAATTATTTCGCAAATCACGTGGTCAGGACTTGTAGAAATCTATTCTTATCATCTTCCTTGCACTTTGAAATTCTGCCTGTTATGACTGTTCCTAGCAAGATTATTTTGGTCTCTAGGCTTGGGGGGAGGGGGTGGTGGGGGAGGGAAAAAAAAAAAAGGAAAAAGAATCAGGGGAAAGGGCTAACAAACATGGCCGTTGGAAGCGGTGTGGCTCTGCACCGAGAGGTCCCTATTTACTGTACTGTACAGTGAGTGGGCTTGCTATTGACTCTGCCTTTCCTCTTCATTCTTACCTTAACGACTAGTGGTGATATAATATACAGAACCGTATTGATGTATCGGGAGTAACAGGAGGAGCCATTTAAAGAGGCGAGAGAGAAAGTATAATCACAAGAGGTATTTAAACTTAGCCGGTGCGTGCTTGGAAACGGGCGGGCAGGCTGCCCTGCGCGCAGCCCGGGCAGGGGGGGCACCGCCTGCCCGGAGGTGTGCGTTATTGTCTGAGGTGCTTACGCAGGGGAAAAAAAAAAAAAAAAAAAGATGTTTGCCTTAGGGGGACGGGAAAGTTCAAACTCCCCAGATTTGGGTTTTCTCGTGATCTTTCGTTTGTATCTGCTGAAAAAGTGAAGCGTGCTGCTCAGGGGAAGCTACCCAGTGGCTTTCCATTTCGAATTTCCATCTCTTTTTAAACTGATGCCTTCCAGGGCTCACCTAAAAGGCGCGCATCTGTGTGGGGATGAAGGTGACTTCAGGTGTGGCTCCTTGCCTCCTAGCACACATGCATAAATCCGGGAGTCATTCTAGGAGGGCTTGTTAAATGCAAAGCAGTAGCAAATGGATGACAGGCACTTTTAACTGCAGCCTAAATGTAAATATAGACTCCAGCTTGGCCTAGAGTCACACCATTATGGCTGGGGCAATCAGCAAACCTGTTCAAAGGGACATTTGGAAGGATGCTAGGCAGAGTCACTCATCTTTTAACACTATAATGGTGGGAGGGACCAGCATTTCCACAGAAGAGAGACCCACCTTGTAAGGACTGTTTGTTCAAGGTACAAACCAGAATCTATTTCTCTACACCTTTTATTATTTCCAATGTATACGGAGTGCTTACATCAAAACTACAGGCGACAATTAGTATAAATAACGCTTTAATCAATGGCAGCAAAACATTGGCAAAGTCTGTAAAAAGCATCGCACCTTAACAGAGGGGAGAGCATTGCTGGACAATGCGATCGTTTAACAAAAGGCTCCAACGCACAACGTTTCACCCATGAGAAACAAAACCAACCAGCTTCCCTTCCTACGCAAAGTAACTCTGAAGGAGGGTTGAAAACCAATAAAAAATAAACCTCAGGTTTGTTTTCCACGGGAGGTAATGGCCAGTGGGTGCTTGTGGTCGTTATTACAGACGTTCCTGACCCTTCAGGAGCATTGGCAGCTGGAAACTATTTCTTTTGGTACTTTCTGGGCCCCAGTTCACGTATACTCCGAGCTTACAGCACAATTACAACTACGTAAACTTAGAGTGCCCCGGCCTCGCTCAAAGGGGACTTGCGAACAGGGTTGTAAGAGCTGTGCCTGCTGATTTTTTTGGAAATATTAACATTTCAAAAGACAATGAGACAAATTCTGCTCGCAGCTACATCCCTGTTTGACTGCAGTGGGCGGGGGAAGGCGATCTGGGAGCAGAATTTGGCCCTTTAACTTCAGGAGCCATCTCGGTCGCTAAGAAGCACAAAGCGAGGATTTGCTTATCCAAGGCCATTATTTTCCAGAACTGTACCACAGATGCCAAAGTTGGGAGCTCTCTCTCGAATAACACGTTTGCCTTGCTCCCAGCCAACTTATCACAGGCGTTAAGTAAACAGCGGGGGTCCGGGAGGGGGATTTTAAAGAAGAGCAGCCAGAGGAGGCTTTCTCCCCCCCCCTCCCTTTTTTTTTTTTTTTTTTTCCTAGATTCGTACGAGGAGCAAAGGGAGGGCTTTGGACAACTCTGGAGACGAAAGGCCGCTACCGCAGGAACCGGCTGTAACAAAACTTGAAAACTTGTCTTAGGAATTCCCTCCTCAAGCGCTGCTGCTAGCTGCTCTCCATGCCAGAGAAAGGGAAGGGTAGTTCGGGTCCAAAAGGTTAAGGGTTTAGAGGTCACTCTTCCCGGCTGAAATACAACTAATCGAATAGAAAATTTGTCCTCTGGGTGAACCTGTTCCTGCAATTTAGCCGAACTTCAGTAAAATACCTTTTCAGCTTCTCAACGTGAAGGCGTCAGAAAAAAGACGTCTTTACTATGTATGAACTCGGTGCTTTTTGTCATAGAAACAATGATGCGAATAATGCGGGAATATCCATCTTTAATATCACGACGTGGAGATATTCAAGTATTGCCATGTGCAAGTCTGAGAACTGGGCTAACCCTAAGGAAGAACAAAGAGTTTTCTCCAGGCTCTAAAACAAAAGACCAAGTCTTAAAGACACTTTGCGGACTGCTAGGGATAAGAAAAGGGCAGAAATGAACCGCTGGCCACAGTTAATGCTGCCGAATACACTCCTGTTGAAAAGCTCGCCTTTTATTTTCAAATTCATTCAAGCCCATTTCGGCCAGCGTTTTCCCGTTTTCCCGAGTGAGCCCAGAGAGCAGCGAGTCCTCGGTGGGAAGCACCCAGCCTGGAGATGGACACCCCCTGCTCTTCCCACCTCCCTTCAGCCTTCGCTCTGGGTTTCCTTCTTTGCCCCTTTTCCCTTTAATAAAGGGACCGTCTCGTTAGGATTTCCATGATATGCTCCCTCTCCCAGGCTGCCCTGAGGGTACAGGAGATAAGGGCTGAGCTTTAAAACCGCCTGAAAGGAGATGGAAGTGGCTGAGGGAGCTGGTTTGGCTGGGTTTGGTAGTTAGAGCTCACTAAAACTTTGGCACGATGCAGCCAGGGATAAATCCGTGGGTATTAGACCAGCTCTGCTCCCATCCAAGCCTTTCCCCTTTCCCTGAAAGCAACTTGCTGAGATTTCCAGTCATTGCAGTCATGTGTGGTGGTGTGCTTAAAAACAATCACTGTTCTTCAAGAAAAAAAAAAAAAAAAAAAAAAAAAAAACCACACACCAAAAAAATACCCAAAAAACCAACAACCCAACACAACAGACCAAAATAACCCCCAAACCAAACAAAGCAGCAACCCACATAGCCTCTCTCTCTCTGGCAGAAAAGAAATTTAAAATCTGATTGAAAGAATGCATTCAGCTTTCAGCTTTGAATGGCTCAGGTTATATCAGAAATCGCAGTAATATTTCACTCTGGGGTTTTCTTTTTAGCTTTTTGCTGTGAGGGTTGGGGGTTTTGGTGGTCTTCCCCCCC
>NW_009260022.1:5915808-5924206 GCF_000687185.1 Egretta garzetta | reverse complement strand
ATGAGGTATCGATGGTTTAAAGCACAGCGCTGAGCAGAGCAGACCTTGGAAACAGATTTCAAGCCTGTTAGCCCTGGGTGGCAGACGGTAAGGAGCAGGGACGCTTTTCCTATTCACAAAGAAGGAAATTTAAAAAAAGGGACAAGAAAGTTGTGTACGTTCAAGACAAGTAAACATTATACATGTGTTCATCAGACTGGAAAGGAGAAATACTGTCTTTCAGCTCCCCTTCCCCGTTTTTGGCTTGACTGTTTTTTTCTTTTTATCTTCACTCTTCTATGTAACAAATAAATAAATATGCTAACACTATCAGTACATAAAATAACCCGTTTTCACTTAGTTCCTATGCACATCTTCTGAGACGTTATGGAAATGAGCAAGTATTTTCATCACACCAAGAAAGGTAAAGCAGCACAAAAAGTTCACAATTGCTAGTCTTTTTGTTCAAATAAAAGACTACGCTATAAATTTCCTGTCCTCAACTTGCCCAAATGCATCCTTCCGAAACTGCATGGGATAAAAGACAATTAAAAGTAAAAATCCCAGAATAAAGCATCGAACCTTCACTTTCGAATTCAAAACTGAAACACAGGACAGTTTCATTTTCAATGATTTATTACTTTTTATGGACAGAAGGTCTCGTTTAATATTTTCCCAATTCCCACTGCCTGTATGATGTTTCTTTTTTTTTTTCCCCTTTCTTTCCCCCCTCCTTTTTTTTTTTTCTCCTTTTTTTAGGTTGTGCTAGCAGAGGCAAATAAAATAAAGTCCAAAGTAGCATCATTTTGTCTCCTTTGTACAACAGTACCTTAAAGAAAGATGACAGTTTCTCGAGTCCTTAGCTGCTACATGCAGGTTCTGCTTGGGCAGTGTCAGTTATGTACAGTACTGGTCAGAAGCGAAGGATGAAATGGAAAATTTCACCTCTTCTACAAAGTTGTCAAGTCAGTCTGATGGTCCTTGGAACCAGTCTGTAAATGGGGGTTTGAACCAGAGGAAGAAGACCTGCCCTTCGTGTTGGGCAGTTTGTGATCTTTTTTCCACTTCATTCTTCTGTTCTGAAACCAGATCTTGATCTGGCGCTCAGAGAGACACAAAGTGTGGGCTATCTCGATACGGCGGCGCCTGGTCAGGTACCTGTTAAAATGAAATTCTTTTTCCAGTTCTAGGACTTGCTGTCTGGTGTAAGCTGTGCGGGAGCGTTTAGGTTCCCCTCCGTTGTAATTGGGATTCACTGGGAAAAAAACACGGAGAACTTTACAAAGCTAATCTTGACTTGCCGGTTCGACTTTACAAAAGAAAACCTTACGAGCTGCGAGCATGTGGCCGGGCTGGATTCATCCCAGTTGCTTACAATGGAGACGGGCTGCTCTCCCCCTCATTTAGGGCAGGCACTACGGGCACGGGCAGCTAGGTAGGCTGGGAGCCCCTAGCAGGCTCCTAAAATGGAGTTTTCTCCTGCACGGCAAAGCCCCGCACTGCCAACGGCCCTATTTCCTCGGCAATAAAAATTTATGACGAGTGTAATTGGCTACCTCGGCTTAAAAAGCTCGGCCACGAGTCTGGCAGGGACTCGGGCGAGCGTCGCAGAGGCCGATCGGGAGCAGGGTAGAAGAGCAAAGTAAGAAGAGGATCCTTACCCGAGTTAACATGGACTTTCTTCATCCAGGGGTAAACTACTGCTGGCTGCTTAAGTGCTGACCCGTTTGGGGCTTTGAGGGCCGGCTGCTGGCTGCAGGCTCGCGGGTTGGGCATTGGAGGCGGTGGACAATGCTCGGCTTGGCCGGGGAAGTGGCTCGCTGGGCCGGATTGCTCCTGTCCGTGACCCCGCGGCTGCACGGCAGAGCCTTGGGCATTGCTACAGCTAAAGGGCTGCTCGCTGTAGTTTGACCGTGGGTAGAGTCCCTGGTGCTGGAAATCAGAGCCCTGCGAGGCACTGTAGTACTCGGCCCCCTGCTCGCCTAGATAGCTATTCTGCAAATATTCCTCGCAAGGAGGAAATTTGGGATCCACATACTTGGAGTTCACCATATACGAACTCATGGCCATTAATTTCTGAAGGTAGAAAATACTAATTTTTCTCGTGTTGTCTTTTTTTCCCCTGCCATAGAGCCCTCCTACTTGCTGTCAACTGAATAAAGTTAGGCGGGCATGTGACCGGCCCGGCCAATGGGGAGGCTGGGAGACGATCACCGGATTTCTCCGCAGCTCAGCATTTCCACCAATTTCACTCGGTAACATCCCCGTAACCCAGAGACCCCCCTCTCCCCCCGCCTCGGCAGACGCTGCAGCCTCAAGAAAGGACGTCTAAGCGATAAAAAAAAAAAAAAAAAAAAAAAAAAAAAAAAAAAAACCAGAAACAACCCAAAACCCAAAAACCAGGGAGCCAGGCGCTGAAGCGGGGCTAAAAGGGAGGCAACCGGTACGGAGGCGAGGAGAAGAAAAGCCGTCAAAGTGGAGGGTAATATGACGTACAATGGATCTGTCCTGCCTTTGTCTCGCAGAGGTCATCCAAAAGTTACCCGAATTTAGCGCTGCTGAATAAAAACCAGGCAATCAGTAACTTCGCGCCCACTTCGGAGCCCCCGGGCGTGTGCGTGTGTGCGTGGGTGGGTGCAGGCGGCGGCGCGCACACACGCAAACGCACGCGGGCGTCACAGAAATCTGCCCCCGCGCGCGCGGGTGGGGGGGGGCGTGTGCAAAAACACGCGGATGGCGAGGAACCGTTCGCTTTCCACCGCCGAAGTTCAATCAATTGAACGGAAGACGGCGTTTAATCAGGTTAAAAATATCACGGGTTTAATGAGAGAAATTCGGTCTTCATTCATCAATATCATTCCCGGAGCACAAGTAAATACGTTCCAGCGAGGCGAACGCTGCTTTCGCTGCTCTCGTAAATATTTTGATGCGATCTGGACCCTTGACAGGAAAAATTTTGCACACGTCTGGCAGATCTACCTAGTTTCTGAGTATCTTTTTAAAGATCCATTCACTGGTTGGGAGATAATTTGGGATTTGGGGTTTTTTTTGGTTGTTTGGGGTTTTTTTTTCCCCCCAGAAAATTTGTAACTTCTGGTGAGACGGACTGTGTAAATTCACAGTCTGTCAGCGAGAGTTACGACTGAACGACAACTGAAATTTTAAGAGACGTCCCAAAACCTAACAACTAGGAGCGAGGCAGCAAAACTTTTACAATTTCTGAGGGTTCAGCACGCACATGCCTTTTGATTCCGCCAGGATTTAAACTCCTAACCATTTGCAGAAAGGTGAAGTTTTTGCATCGACCATATATTCCCCTAGAATCGAATCTGTGACTATATGAATATCACACAAATTCGGTTCTACAGGGTATATATAGACAACGTAATAACATTCTGTTTTCATCTACAATGCAGCAGGTCTTTGCAATTCTCTTAGAGTCCTTCCTGTCTTCTGAGGAATGCAAACTATTCTGCTGGGACTGAGTTCTGAAATACAGATTTGCAGGAAGGTGGGATTTCAGAAAAGATTCACGCTCGTCATTACGGCTGCGATAGAGCTGTGCGAACTTTCCAGCAATTTACAGCGATGAATTTCGCCTACCAAAATTCTCAGAAAGACCTGCTGCTCACTTTAAATGCTCTGCCGTTTACGTCCTCGCTACGGAAAACGGACGTTACCGGTCAAATTGCGCTATTTAGGATAATAAGGGTTAAAATAATTTAGAAAAGAGCCTTCATCTATTTAGGCTAACGCGAATCCGAAGAGATCCTCCATAATTAGAAAATCCACTCCACCCCCGCCCAGACAAAAAAAAAAAAAAAAAAAAAAAAAAAAAAAGAATAATTAAAAAAAAAATCGAAACAGAAGTAAAAGAGCCGACAACAGAAACAGCGGTTGGTGAAAAAGAGGAGATTAAAGGCTGGAGTTAGTTGCTCTGGGGAAGAAGAGAGTTTCCAAATTTACCTTCATCCCATTATGCTGGTCTAGCTATTATCCCCGCGAGCTGCCTGCCAGCCGCAGCCTCGCACCCTCCCAGGTTCTCCCCGCCGTAGCGTTTATGGTGAAGGGCAGGGCGAGAGGTCAGCCGAAATCATTTACCAAACATCTCACAAAGTTTCATTATTTTTACTTTGTCGACAGCGGCACACAGGAGTACAAAAGTTCACGAATTGTGTCTGACCCAGCTCCTCACTGCTGTCCTGCGGTCAACCTCTTCTCCTTCCACTATTTAACACAGGCACCATAAGGACAAATAATGGTGCGGGTGTGATACATCCAACCACTGCGGAGGGCAGATTTGGGGGTGTTGCGTTTATCCGAGCGATGTCTACCGGTTTGTTTGCCTCCCTCCAACTCCCAGCTGCCTGATCTGGGGGATGCTATTTTTAAACATCTGCTTTCTTAGCACTGCAGTGGTGTCTTCTTCACAGCAAGTGCAACTCGAAACGACTTTGTGTCCCTAATCTCTTCTCCCCCTCGCCCCCCACCCCCTCGGATTATTTAAATCTCGACCCAACTATTTGAAGCGCCTCGCCCCGTTTTTCTCCTCCTTTCTCCGAGAGGAGGTGGGATACCTCCCCCCGGGGGCGGGGGGGGTATTAACCACCCGGCTGAACTGGCAGAGTAACAGGCACACACACCCCAAACCGGGCTCGCCTTTGGGGCAGCCCCCGGGAGCGGACAAGCCCACCGAGGGCTGCCCGGGGAGAAGCGATGGAGCTGGGGCAGCAGCAGCTCCCCGCTCCGCTTAATACTACACATTTTCATATTTGTTAGACGCTGTGACCTGCGTTTCACCTTATTGCACGACTTGCTCAGACAGGTCAAAGCCAAAGAGTTATTGATGAACAAAAGCGTTATATATTCACCTCCTGTTCAACTGCCCATACAAAATGCTTTTGATCTATCAGGCTTTTTGTGTTCTGGTTCATAATCAGTATGCTAAATGTACGTTGGGAGAAAACAAGTAATCCATACATTTTAAGGGCCGGCCCTGGAATAAAATGCCAAGGGCATCTACATAGCGCAGGGCTGAGCTGCGGGGGGAGGAAAGTTACCTATGGAACAGAATTAAAACCGCAACGCTGGAGGCGATTCTTTAGTTCGTATTTAAAGGGCTCGAAAACCAATGTATCTCAACGTAAGGCAAAAAGAGAAGGAGAAGCCTGGCACGAGCGGTGAAAGAGATTATTTATCAGCGAGCAGGGAGAGGAAGCAGGGAGAAACGCAAACAAACACAGCTCCGCTCCTCTACACGCTCCCGGCCCGAGCGGGGCTGGCAGAAAGGAAGGGAGGGCAATGAATGACTCGCCAAACATCGCAGGGCTTTCTTTTCCTCCTGGGGAGGCACGCCGGTCTCAGTCTGAAGCACCAGGACCAAGCCCGCCCGGCTCCCGCCTGCAGCCGGAGCGGGTCAGCAGCGTTTCCTGCCGCAGGCGGATCCGCCCCCCCACCCCCAGCCCAGCTCAGGGGTGCCAAAACCCCTA
Organism: Egretta garzetta; assembly: GCF_000687185.1. Taxonomy (NCBI): domain Eukaryota; kingdom Metazoa; phylum Chordata; class Aves; order Pelecaniformes; family Ardeidae; genus Egretta; species Egretta garzetta. The sequence goes on along the minus strand of NW_009260022.1, from coordinate 5,918,738 downwards.
CGGTCGGAGGTTGCCCTCCGAAGCTCTGGCCCCCATTCCCCTCCGTGCCTTCACAGCATTGGAAACCCACGTTTGACTCTCCCTTGCCCGGAGAGAGCCAGTACCGGGGGATCAGCGCTACCGCCCGGCACGCCCCGGCGGCGGCGTGGGCTGACCCGGCTGGCTCCAGAGCCCCTCGCACTCATTCACCAGGGCTGTGCCAAACGAGGTTAACTTCGGATGGCAGGCACGACTCTGCTCTGAATCCCGTCTGGAGAAAAGAGGGGGAGTAGCCAAGGTTATGGGCTCTGCACGGGGAGGCGCTGTACAGCCCCGCCGAGTTAAAATGGGAACGCTGCTAATTGCTTCGGAGTGCTTAAGAGCAGGAGGGACACCTGTACAGACCCTATCATAAACCCCGGGGAGGCTGCACCTCTGCTTTTAACGCTGGCCAGGATTATGGCATGGTACCACAAGCCGACCCCTCGAGAGCCTTCACATTGCTGACACAGTCTTTCCCCCCCCCCCCCCCCCTTTTTTTTTTTTTTTTTTTTGGTAGCAATATTCAGCAGGGATACATCAGCTTAAATTCTTCCAGTCTGAAGGAAAGGAACAGGATTTTCAAGCAACGCAAACTCTACAAGAAATAAGAGGTTACTTACCGTGGATGTCCTTCCATGCTGCCGAACCTGTTGCAATAAAAACGTTTGTTACTGTTGTATTCCACATACGGGTGATATTTCTGGAGAACAGTTACAGACCACGTTTGATAGATGAAGGCAGAGAGAGGAGCTGGTGGTAAATCCTGCGAGCAGCGGAGTGGTGGGATGGAAGCCCCTTCCGAATGAGGACCACGTTGCATTCAGGCAGTTTTTTTATGAACACATGCTTTCCCTGTGTCCGGGGTGTGATCTTTCACTTTTAATATTCATAGTCTAGGTTTTATACCGGATAATTTCTAAAGGGATGAAAAGTCAGACCTCCCTCTTTCACTGACGAAAAAAAAAAAAAGAATAACAAAGGCCTTTTTTGTGGTGGTGGTGTTCTGTGGCAATCCAGTCACTTACGAATGAAACATTCAGATCACCTTTGCTAAACCATCACCCATAAAACGTCACGATGTGCCATGCAGCATTGCATCCATGCTGAGCTCAGAAAGAACTACAATTTTACAAGAATAAATCTCGGATTACTCTAGAAAAGGTCCCCTTTAAGATCACCTAATTAACCAAACAGAAACCACGAGACATGCGTCTTTGTTTGCATTATAGAAGGACGGATTTGACTTGAACTTTCCTTCAAACCTTTTCATAAATACATTCAAAGATCACGTTAAGGAAAACAAAAAAAACCCCGCACTCAGTCTAATGCTCCTGAAACGCATCGTATGTTTTCAAGTAAAATACGAATATTGGGGGGTTCTTTTCTGTAAGCGATTTTTCACCCCTTCTATTGCGTTCCTACGATATCTTGGAGAGTTACTGAATTATGCACAGAGCAATCGCCTCGGTGTCAATAGTTCGCTAGATAAAGCGTCCCAAGACTGGTTTTGTTAATTTTTTTTTTTTTTTTTTTTTTTTTTTAAGTTCTGCCCACTCTTGGTGGCATTCAGAGCTTGTGAGGACAGTGGAATAATATCAGCGTTTCGGCACTGAGCATTCCCTTACCGTTCCCTTCCTTTCTTTTTTACCCCTCCCCCCCCCTTTTTTTTTTTGTAATAAAAAAGGTTGGCTTCAAATAAGCTGTCCCACTAAATCCAGAAACCTCAGGCCGGGAGCATCCCGCTCCTCCCGGCGCTGTCCCAAGCCACCTGAGCTCCTCTACCTGTCCGTGTTCCCCGGCCAAGCCGTTCCGCACTGCCGGGCGGAGCAGCGCTGGTACCCCACTCCCACGGAGTTTCCAGGGGCACAACGGGAGCCCGAGAGCGCGGCGGTGGCCGTGGGGAGGCTGTGCCGCGGACTTACTGCGCGCTCCCCCCGCGGCCGGGGGGACCCGGGAGCAGAGGTGCCTGCACGGCCGCATTCCCGCAGACGGTTCCCTGCTAACACTTCCCCGATTACTGCTTCCAGGAACGAAAGCATCTGCACTTGTATGCTCTTAAACTAATTTATGGTGGGAATTATATTTTGGCTTGTCAACTCTCAAGCCATAAAACAAAGTTTATTGGAATCACGTGCTTCTAAATAGCCACTCAGGACCTATCTCTGTGGAACCATAAATAACCTTCAGCTTTAAACTTTTATTCGCTAAATAAAGGTTCGCTGAATCTGTCCTGTAAAAGGGGACCGGGTCGGCGGAGCGGGGACGGGCGGGAGGTCAGCTCCCCAGCGTTATGCCGGCCTTTTTGAGGAGCGTGTCCTGGGGAAAGCTGCTACCAGTGGAGTTAGCGCTGCCAAATTGCTCTCCAGAAGGGAGCCGGGTGCATTTTGCTGTTCGAACCCTTTCTTTACATCTCTTAGGCGACAGGGAAACCCATCGTCGGAAAAAAAAAAACAAACCAACAAAACCACAACAAAAAAACAACAGAAACCAGAGGTACTGCAGGGAGGGCTGTGTGTCCCCTCTCTCCATTCCCGGAATGTTTACGGCATTTTGGTCAGGCGCCCCTGGAAAATGGTTTTGACTCGTTCACCTCCTGAGCTGTTGCTCGGGCGAGCTGTGCCAGGGGCTGCGGGCTCGCCAGGCACCCGGCGGACCTTTGCAAGCGACCAAACTGCGGGAAACAGCGAGGGCACCGGGCTTTGGAAAGGGAGAAAGTGTGAAGCCTGCCACAATGAGATCTTTGAGGACTGGAAGTTTAAGGAGGGTTATAAAACAATAAAACAGCCCTGGTGTGAAGGGAGCAGGGTGTGAGTTAGCAAATGAGAATTTCAAGGAGCCCGAGCACAGGAAGTCAAATGTCCCCGGCAGTCACACAGCATAAAGGAGCCCGGGCATCAGCTCCCAATCTG
>NW_009260022.1:5915226-5915745 GCF_000687185.1 Egretta garzetta | reverse complement strand
CAGCTCCCTGCTGGGTGGTGGCACCAGTTGCCACCGGTTGGGTGGTGCCTGCCCAACGCCAGGGTTTAGGTCGCTCCTGGCGAGCTGTTACTTGGCCGTTTCCTACCGAGCCTGGCCACGAAAGTTTAAAATCGCCTGGAAGGGGCAGCTCTGCTCTGGCCGCACTCTCGGGGCGGCTCAAATCACAGTTCCTCCATCCGTTTTTCTCCAGAGAGCAAGAGGCTTCCTGAGCAACATTCCCGTTCCTTCCACGGCTGTTTTCCTTGCTCTACAGCTTTCCTTGCCTTTATCACACGGCATCACCTTCGTGCCTTATTAATGGCCTGAGCTGGGAAATGGCTCTTGCTCCCTGTGCCCTCTGCACAGCTCGCAGGGACAGTGCGTGAGGTGACATTTCAGCAACTTTAACGTGAGGCCGATGAAAGCCGGGGGGATCCGGCCAGGCGCCTCCGGGAGAAGGGTGGGCTGCCCTGCGTGGGGCTAATTCCGTGGGTCACTTTCAGCTGGAGCACGGCCTGT
>NW_009260022.1:5914812-5915165 GCF_000687185.1 Egretta garzetta | reverse complement strand
AAGATGCCCGGCCCCTGGGCAGGGGCGGGGAGGGGGGGAAGGCTACGGATCGGGACGTGAGGGGACGGGTCCAGCGGGGAAGCCTAACAACATGTGGGGAAAACGGGCTGGGACGACAGGAATGACGACGCAGAGACAAATGCGTTTGCTCCTGGCCTGGCAGCGGGAGCTGGGTACGGCGGAGGTCCCGTCCCGGGCAGCGGGGGTCACGGGTGGGCTCCAGCTCCTCTGCGGAGTCATGTCCCTCCCCGCGTGTCTGCGATCGCTTCTTGGCGCATCTGGTGAAAGGGAGAAGCTCATGGTCTCGGGACAGGGCACCGTCCACCAGCTCTGCCCAAGGGGGTGCTGGAGGC
>NW_009260022.1:5914019-5914635 GCF_000687185.1 Egretta garzetta | reverse complement strand
TGGGCATGTGCTTCGGCCAAACTAGTCCGGGAGGCTGGGGCTGGGAAAGGTGAGGCTGTCGGGAGAGTGAGGAGTTGATGAGAGGGATTCAATTCCCCTGTGATCGAGGGGCAAGATGAGTGGTTCTGCAACTGAGTAATTCTAGCCCTGAGACATTGAAGAAGGAGTTCGGAGGACTGTCACACTTCCTATTCTAAAATGCAGATGTGAGAGCCGATTTTGCAACTCTGGCCAGTTCCTTCTCCAGGCTTTTATGCGAGTTCTCATATGCGGGGCTGACGATCTGGAGCCAGATAAGATGTAGAATGAAGTAACCCAGTAATAATTGGTTTCCCTCCCGTAATTGTTGTGATAAAAGGGCTGGGGGAATTGAATCGCATGTGTAAACCACCGTCGCTCTCGGTGCTACTTGCCAGACACGAAGACCAGCATCCTACCCCGAGGATCACACCGCCAGAAAATGACAGGCTCCATCTCTGACTTTGAAGACCTACCCAAGGCCGTGATAACGTCCAACGCATTAGTTCTCCCTGCTTTTATCATAACCCCGGCCTTTCAGCAGTCACCTCACCGCCCGTGCCCTCGCCGAGCAGGATGTGGGCATGCAAAGGCCCCT
>NW_009260022.1:5910847-5913047 GCF_000687185.1 Egretta garzetta | reverse complement strand
GAGCCCGCTGCCACTGAATGCACTTTTATTGCCCCTTGTCCCTGGCAGGGACCCTTCCTCCTCCCCGCCCCGCCCGCCCCCGCGACCTGCTGCAATGTTTATTGTGCCTCATCTTTTCCTTTCGCTTCCTGTTTTTTCCTCTCCCGCTCCGGCAGCATTGAGTGCCGCACTGCAGTAGAGCCGTAAATACCTTTAACAGCTGCCTGCCAACCGAGGGGTGAAATACTGTCTTTGTTCGGATTTCTTTCTGCCCCAAGCGCTCATAAAACACCCCGTGAGAATTATATTTGTTTGGGGAAAGAGAAACGTTATTGGGAAATAAACGAATCGGCGGGACTTGCTGTTCTTTAAGAGGGCAAAACCAACGTGTGTCTCTTTGCTCAGCCTTAGTGGGTTTCCCGGGTCCGCAGCCCACAAACGCCTCCCCTCCTCGCACCGAACCCCTGCCGGACTCGGGGAGCAGAGGCTGCGCTTCTCCCCCAGGCTTCTCCTCCAGCAGCTAAGCGGGAGCCCAGCCTGGCTGCCCATACAGCAGCCGGCGCCAGCCGGTACCCGGGCACTACCCGGGAGAGCGGGTTGCCGCTTCCCGCCGCCGCCGCTGGCGTGGTGCTGTGCCTCCCCTGCCCCGGCGCCAGTACAGCGCGGGCTGGGGGTCGGCTTGTCCCTTGCAACAAAAAAAATGAGATGGAGTCGTAAATTCTGTCGAGCACGTCGGGAAACGAAGCAGGTGTGAGAAATGTGGATTCCTAGTCCGAAAATTACAGCACGCCAACACATCTGCACGCATCGGGCGCTCGCCTTACATAGGTGTATAAATACATATAAAAGTACGGTCCTCATATGTGCCACATGCACATATAGGCATACACAAGGAGTTTGTTACGAATACTCACGCACATGGGCATACCTAAGAGCGTACCTATGTGTGCTTCAGTGTTAATGAAAGAAATGAAAGAAAAAGGAAAACAAAAACAATAACATCAAAAAAGAAAACAAAACAAGAAACAGAGAAAAAGCAAGGAAGGAAGGAAGCCGTTTAGGAGGGGCCGAACTCCCACATAAACCAGTGGGATCATAAATGCGTCTGTGTATCCGTATGTGTCAGCATATGGACCCGCAGACACACACATGCACATTAGAATTCGTTAGAACATCCTGCTTTTGTTTTCTGCTTTCCCCCCAGGCTACGAATAATTTGAAAACAGCTCAAGGACGAGATTTTTCGAAGTTTTTGGAGAGATTTATAGCCAAGCAGCTATAATTACTCCGTCACCTAGGAGGGATTCCGAGAGCGAAACCTAACGCAATACATACTTTCCAATTGGAATACTGTTGCTATGTTGAAAACGATTCCTACCAAATAATCCCCAAGCCCTTCAGCAGCGCAGGGCGGGCGGCTAATGCACAGAGCCAAGGCGTGCGGGGAAGGCATCCTAGCGCCTGCTGTAGCGGGGCTCGGGTTTAGCGGGCTGGGGAGGTGCTCGGGCATGGATTAAAGAAGAATTTATTCTGCGGCTTCGAAATATGTACCTGGGGCACGTCCCACACCTTTCCACCCTCACTGGGTATGGCTCAGTCGGGCGTTTTGCTTTACCGTTAAGTAAATGGCTGCTTTGGAGGTAAATGGCGATTCGGTACATTCCTGCAGTGCAACGGCACGGTGCATTTCCAGCACTGACCAACGATGTAAGCACTAAATTCCAGGCAGCGGGTTTTTTGCTGCGCATTAACATTTTGAAAATGAAGAGGAGAAGTCTAAAACATATATGTGTTCAGAATAATATCCCCCCCAAGTATATATGTTCTGCAGAGAAAAGCAGAAGTGTAGATACGTATATACACGTATATAGGCAATGCGGAGATGGATATACATACACACATATAGGTAACGCAGATATAGGTTACGTGACTGTTCTATCTCCTCTGCATATTTCAAAATAAGCCTGAGGAGAAGTCTAAAACATATATGTGTTCAGAATAATATCCCCCCCAAGTATATATGTTCTGCAGAGAAAAGCAGAAGTGTAGATACGTATATACACGTATATAGGCAATGCGGAGATGGATATACATACACACATATAGGTAACGCAGATATAGGTTACGTGACTGTTCTATCTCCTCTGCATATTTCAAAATAAGCCTGGGTTGTTGTGGTGGGTTTTGTTTTGGTTTGGTTTTTTTTTTCCCCCGAGAACTC
>NW_009260022.1:5909471-5909760 GCF_000687185.1 Egretta garzetta | reverse complement strand
TTTCTGGAGGCAGAATGCAGGGGGAAATTCGCCAGGGAAATCAGGAAAAGGCCATGAAAGCGCTCGCTGCCTGCACATGACCAGCCGCAGCCAATGACGAGCCCAAATAGGTCATAAAAAGGTCTATTACCAAGTTGTAAATTTTCTTCAAACAAAAAGGAATTTACTGCAATTCCTTGCGGATTTTGCACATACTGCTTCCCAGCGCCATGTTTCTTTCGCCTGCGCGCTGCGCTTTTACCGAGCCCTCGGTCCCGCCTGCCCGCGGCCTGCGCAGCCCAGGCGCAGT
>NW_009260022.1:5908735-5909103 GCF_000687185.1 Egretta garzetta | reverse complement strand
GGGCGGGGCTGCCTCCGCCCCCGATAAAACCTCCCCGGGGGCACTCGGACCTGGGGCACCGACGGGGAAAATCCCGTTCTTAGAAAATGCTCGAAAATACTAAAACCGGCCCCGGTCTCCACAGGGAATGCTCGGCTGGGAGGCAGAATATTGCGGGGCTTCTTGCTCGATTTTTGTTTCGGGGAACAGCCAGCGCCCTCCACCAGCGGCCTCCGTGTTGATCGTACCTGCCCCGAAAATAGAGCTAACAAAACCAAACACTCCTAAAGCTGTAAAGTCCTTTTAAACCGCAGCTTCAGGCAGTTGTCCACCCGTGAATACTGCAGCCGGGCAGCGTGTTCCTCGGCCGAGGCGCCGGCACCTTTCGC
>NW_009260022.1:5908036-5908653 GCF_000687185.1 Egretta garzetta | reverse complement strand
GCGGAGGCGCCGGCACCTTTCGCGGTGGCTCGGCAGCACCCACGGCCCCGCAGAGCTGCTCGACGTGGGAACGGAGAAATTCCGCGGAAACCAAAGGCGCGGTAAATCCGCGCTGTGGCCCTCACGGGCGGCCTCTCGTCGCCGCTGCAGCCGCGACCCGCGCAGCTACGGCTTTCCCTTGCCAAAATACCGCTGCTTGCTCCGGAGCTCGATGGCTCCGCTTTTACCGGGGGGTTACTGACCGCCGGGGCCGATTTCTGGCTCGCTTTTCTCTTTCTTAGCGTGACAAGTACGAAAGAGGGAGATATTCAGCTGCCAGGCTACGGGGAGAAATACCTTAACAGCTACAGGAATTTTTTTTTCCTTTCTTTTTTTAATAAATCAGGCCAGGACGATCCCGGCTACCGCTAGGCCTTCGCAAATGATGTGTGCACAAGGAAGTCGGTTTTTGCCTGCGTGGCTGCCTTCCCAGTCGGCCCAGGGAGAGCGACGCTAACGGAAACTTCGTCAGGAATATTTTAATTTTATTCTCTTTGTCTGGAAATTAAAAACAACTACAGCAGCAGCCCTTTCCCGGACAAATGTCAGCCTCGGAAGCGCTCCGCTCGGCTGTGGAG
>NW_009260022.1:5907037-5907908 GCF_000687185.1 Egretta garzetta | reverse complement strand
GAAGCACAGCAGAAGGGAAAGGCTCATTCCCTGCCCGGAGACCCGACATGCCGGTGCCCCTGGCAGCGGGTATTATTTTGAAAAGCGAGGTGGTTTTTGTTTTGTTTTGTTTTGTTTTCCGCGTCAGGCGACTGGGTTTCCTTAAACCTGCCGTCACCAGCCCCACATCCTTCCTGGGCGCTAGGGACACCGGTGTATTTATGCAAATCCATGCAGCAAAATGTTTACTTCGCCGCTTTGCTGCAGTTTCACCCGCGTTTACAACCTTTAACCAATTACGCGATTAAAATAAACCCAGAACAATAGCTCCGCTCGCTTGTGCCTCCCTCTAGAGCTGGCGCTTTGCAGGAGTGGAAGCGTTCCTGGCTCGGTGGCGAGGAGGGGGGAAGAGGAAGGGAAACGAACGAACTGAGCCCGCCGTAACAAACCCCGACCCCGGGGACGGCGGTTCCCGCCGTGACGGCTCCGTTCACGGGGGTGGGGAAGGACCCCGGCGCCTCCCGAAGCCCCTGGGTGCGAGGTTCCGAGCGGGGCCCCGGCTCGGCCCCTGCTCCGTCGGGAGCACGCTCATTTCTCGGGCAGAAAATATAAATTATTCGTGTTTGTGGCAGCGGCGGGGGCGTCCTTGCGGTTCCCTTCACGGAACCGTCACTCACGGGGGAGTGAGGCGGTGGGGAAAAAAAATGACGCAGAAATCTCGGTAGGGATTTATACCGCATACCTCGGCCCCCCTGCCTGCTGTTCCTAAAAAGGGCTGCTCTCGGCCGTCCGCGGTCTGCGGGACCCCGCCGCCGAGCGGGAGAAAGGGGAGGGAGGGGAGAGGGGGGCATAAATTGAACCGTTTCGCTGATCAGAGCGGGCTCCTCTTGAC
>NW_009260022.1:5904752-5906577 GCF_000687185.1 Egretta garzetta | reverse complement strand
GCTGCTCCCGGAGCCCGCAGAAACACCCCGCACCGGAGGAAGGCGGGGAAAAGGCGCGGAAGGGAGAGAGTCCGGGCGCGGAGAGGCTCTGAGGGTTACCGGAGGAGTGGGTTACCAACAGGATATCGAGAAGCCGATACATTTTACGTTTGAATAAATTTGGTTTATTTTAATCAAATATCAATAGCAGAAGGTTAAATATATTTCTAAGATATTTTCTTCAAATTTATTAAATTTATTTAATTTACTTAACAGGAATTTTAAAAAGTACAAGTGCACTTGTCTTGATTAATAAAGCATTGTTAAATGTCTCGCTTATTGGTATTTATTATTAGGAAGTTTACGTCGTTTCCCGCAATCACCGTCTTTTAAGGTTGCAAAAAAAATATGTATTTTATATATATCATTAGACATGTATTGCTACAAACTCTGTATCAAATTTCCAAAAGATGCAGATGAACTGTTAAATCTAGAGATTGTTCCGGATACGGCTAAAACCAAACCAAACCAAAACCACAAACAAGTGAAGCACCCGAAGCAGAGAAACGTCTAGCAGAGGGACACGGGGTCACTCGTCCCACGTACAGGGGGAGACGGGCCGAGATGTCGGGCTACGGCGCTGGTTGGGGTTTTTTTATAGCCTTTCGCAAAGGCTTTTAGGGCAAAATTTAATTCGTCTGGCCTTCAGCTCTGTCTTCTTCCAGATCATGTGCTTCCTTTTTGGCCTCCCCTTCCTTTCCCTCCTGTCTGGAAGCGGGGAATTTGTCCTTGTTGTTCTCCTTTTTCCATTTCATCCTCCTGTTCTGAAACCAGATCTTTACCTGCCTCTCGGTGAGTCCTAGTGCGTGGGACACCTCGATCCTCCTCTTCCTGGTCAGATAGGGGTTAAAGAGGAACTCCTTTTCCAGCTCTAGAGTCTGGAATCGGCTGTATGTTTGTCTTCCTCTCCTCCTACCCGGCGCTGCTGTTTAAAACAAAAACACAGGGGTTTGGAGGTTGGTGTGGTCGTTCAAAACAAGGCTCAGGCAGGGAGCGAGGGCTCGAGTCCCTCTGGAAATCCCTCGGGAGGAGCCCCGCGGAAACGCAGGGAGAGAAAGCGGGGGGCACGGAGGAGCCTGGAGCTTTACACACGAGTGCGGGGAAAACAGCAATAGCAGATGCACGCAGCGCCTCCGCTCTCCCCCTGCACCGGGGTTTGCGGGACCGAGCTTACGGGGTCACTTCACTATCCGGTAACCGGCACCCCCCGGCCCTGCACCCTTCCCGGGAGCCGGGCGAGTGTCTCAGCTGCACCTCGGTGCCCGGGAGGCGACTTCAAGGCTACTCTTGGGGTGGCAGCCGCCTTCCGCAGAGGTTTCTGTTCGCTTACGGTATCGCTTTATTCTCGCAAGCCGCCGCGCCGATAGGAATCGCGGGGAGAGAGGCGAGGGAGAGAGGGAGGCAGAGGCGGGGAGCGAGAGGCAGCGAGAAGGAAGCGGGAGGAGGAAAAGAAAGTTTCAAACTCAGACGTGAGATGGAAGCAAATTTTTGACTGCGTCCAACCTTGTGGTCTCATCCAGGGAAACATTTGAGCAGGAGACGAGCTCTGATTTAAGTGGTCTGGTTCCTCGCCAATATTAGCACTGGACGATTTACAGTCAGGATATTGTACCAGCTCGGCCTCTTGCTGTGTCGTAAAAATCTGCTGTCTCTGTAAGTTATCGTATCCGTAAAATTTAGCGGGCTCCCCGTGACAGGTAACCCCGCTGCAGGGGGCAGGAGGCGGAGGCGCGGCGGGGGGAGGAGGAGGCGGCTGGTAGGCGGCCGTGGGGCTCCCCCGGCCGGG
>NW_009260022.1:5903251-5903472 GCF_000687185.1 Egretta garzetta | reverse complement strand
GCGCAGTCTCCAGTCCTCTCTTCCCGGCTTCGTCCTGCAGCGGGAACCAACTTTTCGGACAGGCACCCCCAGGAGTCCGCCCTATTTTGAAGAGAGACGAAAAATGTAGGTGAAATATAATACGGGCCCCTCCAGAGCCACGTGTGACCGTCTGGTGTGAATCGACAAAAAATATTTGTGGTTACATAAAAGGCATGGCAGGCTCCTTCCCCATCACACCC
>NW_009260022.1:5902230-5902641 GCF_000687185.1 Egretta garzetta | reverse complement strand
TTTTTCCTTTTTTTTTTTTTTTTTTGTTTTTTTGTCTGTCGGAGTTTGCAGTGCAATTTTCTTAGCACATTTCAGTGACTCTCTCTCTCCCTTTTTTTTCCCCCCCAGTGCTATAATTAACTACATACAAAGAATGCGCCTCGTTAACACATGGCAGCCAGGAAAGACGCCGGAGCTTTGAAGACCGCTGCTATCGCGTTTTCGATCATGTTTCCCCACATATTACACCGCGAATTCTCCATGTGTGGTAGCTTCAGAGTTAGACGGTTTTTGTCTCGAACATGTTATTTTGTTTGCCCGTGCATTTATGTATTTATGGATTGATTTATGTAAACGAAAGTAAGACGAATCTTTGTGCATCTCCCCCCCCCCCTTCATCACCCATGCCTGTGAATTACCCGGGGGAATGCG
>NW_009260022.1:5900403-5901606 GCF_000687185.1 Egretta garzetta | reverse complement strand
GGAAAGACGCCGGAGCTTTGAAGACCGCTGCTATCGCGTTTTCGATCATGTTTCCCCACATATTACACCGCGAATTCTCCATGTGTGGTAGCTTCAGAGTTAGACGGTTTTTGTCTCGAACATGTTATTTTGTTTGCCCGTGCATTTATGTATTTATGGATTGATTTATGTAAACGAAAGTAAGACGAATCTTTGTGCATCTCCCCCCCCCCTTCATCACACATGCCTGTGAATTACTCGGTGCAATGCGTGTGCGTGTGCACGCGACCATGCATATGTACAAACATATATTAACACAACCAACGGGTAGGAATTAAAATGTTGTTCAGTTTGACGCTAAAAGTGATTTCCATGGAAGAAACCTGCCTTTCGTCGTTCGAGACGTTTGGTTTTCTTTCTGCCATTTTGAAATACACGCACGCAATATTAGAAATAGGTTAACAAAGGGAAGGGGGGAAAGAAAATACACAAGGTAAAATCTGTCAGTCTGCCTGAGATAAAGTGTTAAAAAGAAACGGCGTGGGCTCGGTGACAATTTCTTACCGGGGCCTGTGTTAGAATCAGCATAAGAGAGCGTTGTGTGGCAAGAATATGGTTTACGTGCTTTTAGTTATAGATCAGCACCCTCCGTGGTTATTTTTGAGAAAACATGGAAGCTTACATGGCAGGATTCATCGCAGTAGAATATCCAATAAAATACATTTCAACAAATCAGTGGAGTTTGTAAAATCTCTCCGTTTCGTGACCTTCGGGTCTTTTTCGAGTCTGTTGCCTTGGCCCAACGCTGACATACTGAAATTTATAGTCCGAGATTTTAAGACCTAGTTCGTCTGCATTTTTTGGCTTTTTTTTTCTCCCCTAACAAACACAAACATCAAAATAAGGTGGTTTCAAAGAAAAGCGCCATAGCATATCGTAAACTCATTAGGTCCAGACGTCTAGCCATCTCAATGGTTTTATTATACCGCGGTTCTTCCTGTTTTAAAAGAATTATAGGTATCTTCTCGACAATGGATGGGAAGCAATGCAACACCTTTTCCTGGCACCGCATGCCTTTGCCCTTTTTTTTTTTTTTTTTTAATAGAGGTAAAAAACATTAAACACCAGGTCTCTCAGCTCTCCCCTTAATCTTGAATTAACCGAACTGCTCGTAAATATTTACGGGTCCTTCATTTTAATGGTTGCTCTTTAAACAAAGCTTTT
>NW_009260022.1:5899967-5900253 GCF_000687185.1 Egretta garzetta | reverse complement strand
CCCCCCGTCCAGAGCTTCCTAACCTTCAGATTTAAAGAGCGTTGGACACGGGGGGGATGGGGGGTGGGGGGGAAATAAATAAAAAATACAAATGTTTAAGGGAATAGGCATCATTTTGCTTCGTTGGCTCTGGAGGACCGGTGGGGAAATATTTCCCAAATCATCCCCAGAGGCCGCTGGTAGAGAAGTCATTCGGGAGCGGCGGGGCAGCAGGCGCACCTACGCGGCGCGGCCTCTCCGCGCTGGCCTCCGGGAGCGAATCCCCGTTAGGCGAGGAGGGGGGAAA
>NW_009260022.1:5898926-5899779 GCF_000687185.1 Egretta garzetta | reverse complement strand
GGCAGACTTTATTGTGTAATAACTGACAACAAATTACAACAGGTCCGTAGTTCGAGACGCGGGGTGGTTAATTAATACAACAGTCACCGGGGGCAGGGACGCCAGCTAGCCGGGGGACCGGGAGACGTTAGGCCTATTGCGAACGGCTTCAAGGATGAGACAACCTCCTAATAGTGCACTAGAGGGGGGGGACACACACACACGACAGCTCGTGGCCTCGCGGTGGCATCTATTGCGAAGGAGCGAAATTCAGACCTAGAAAGCAGAGGTTTTGGGTAAGGTTTCCTCTTCGTAAATCCTGGACAACACAGCACCCCCCCCTTGATTTTAGTGACTGTAATTTAATATATATTTTATTATCGTAAATATAATTAATTTCCTTACCTTTATTTTGGCAAAGTAACTACCTAGACTACATCACTTTTAAGGAACATGTCAAACATTTAACATCGGAGAGAGTTCCCAAAGCTAACGTGCACTCACGATATCATCAACCAAACGGTCTGGGAAGGGGTGGGGGGGAATGAAGCGACTCTGCAAAACACGTTGGCGAGCAAGACAAAATTTCCCAAAATACCTGACATAGACCACGTTTCACTGCTATCTATTAGACTACATCACTTTTAAGGAACATGTCAAACATTTAACATCGGAGAGAGTTCCCAAAGCTAACGTGCACTCACGATATCATCAACCAAACGGTCTGGGAAGGGGTGGGGGGGAATGAAGCGACTCTGCAAAACACGTTGGCGAGCAAGACAAAATTTCCCAAAATACCTGACATAGACCACGTTTCACTGCTATCTATTAAAAACAAAACAAAACAAAAAAAAACAAAAAAAAAACCCGACCA
>NW_009260022.1:5898075-5898476 GCF_000687185.1 Egretta garzetta | reverse complement strand
AATAAAATCAAACCAAACCAACCAAACAAAAAAACCCCAACCCAACAACCAAAAGCCAAAATCCAAACCAAAAGCTAAAAGCCCCAAACTCAAAACTAAAGCAATATTCCCCAACTGCGTTTCTACCCCAGCGTTAGTCTCCTTTATTGCCTTTCTCCTTGTTCATCTTTTTCATTTTCATTCTTCTGTTCTGAAACCAGATTTTGACCTGTCTCTCTGTGAGATTTAAAATCCTAGCTACTTCGTAACGGCGGTCTCGGGTGAGGTACATGTTAAAGAGAAATTCCTTTTCCAGTTCCAGAGTTTGGTACTTTGTGTAGGGACAACGCTTTTTCCTCGTTGAACGAGCGTGGATCCAGTTTGCTGCAGGGTTATCTGGAAGAAGGGAGGTATATAGGGAA
>NW_009260022.1:5896491-5897018 GCF_000687185.1 Egretta garzetta | reverse complement strand
GGGAAGCCCGGGAAGGGCTCAATCCAGGAGCGCACGTAGCGGCCGGCGTCGGCTGCCCCTAAGTGGGGCTGGTGCATGTAGGGGTGGTAGATCCCGGTCATTGCCGCAGACGGCTGAGGGTGAACCGTGGACCAGGAGGTGGAGAACACGGTGGATTTTGGTGCAAAGCTACAGGAGGAAAAATCTGAACTCTCTGCAACACCTGACGGCCTGGAGGTCGCACTGTGACCTCCCTGGACGAATCTACTCCCGTAAATTTCTTCGCTTTCATGGCCTATGAGAGAATCGACATAATAGTTACTTATGGTGCCACTAGACGACATTTTAGGCTCCCCTCTTAGTCATATAAAAGGTTACACTGTTAACTGTATATGATACCCTCCCGGAGAACAATCGTAGTATTTTGCAGACTGCAACCCTCAACCATTGGTTGCGGAGCCCACGTGATCATATTTACCAATACTGCGAGTAAATCAATCCGCTAAACCGGGGCTGCTGTGATTAAAAAAAAAATCATCATCAACAAC
>NW_009260022.1:5895700-5896295 GCF_000687185.1 Egretta garzetta | reverse complement strand
CGGGCGCGGACTATTTCTTCACCTCCTTTGAGTGATTTCTGCCATTCATTTCTTAATCAATGAGAGGCAGGGTGTTTAAAGAAATCCAACAGCCTTGGCTTGCTAATCACACTCCAAGCTGCTGAGGAAACCCGCTGGGAAAGGGGGATTCTTGCCTGTAAAAACAAACCATCGCAAGCTGGGACTGTAACGACTTCTCATAAAACAGGAAAATGTTACAGTAAAAGCACATTGCGGTACTTCCATATTTCAGAGCATGTGCGGGTATTATTATCCGCTCCCCCCCACCACCCTGGACAGAAAGTTTCCATGGAAAGGATACACTTTTTGAAAGAGATGCCCATTGTGTTGTTTTAAAACAGGTGGAAGACCTCTGTAATGATTTTATGCCTTTCAATAAAAATTTTATGAGGTGTATTTGATTATAGATTAATGTGTCCCTAATAAAATGGACGGATGGAAACAGCAAAGCCTGTGTCTCCGAGCACAACTGACGTGTGGCTGAACACATGCTGCTGTATCTGCGAAACTTTGGGGCTACACAGCTCCAACACAGCCCCCCTGACGGTGCCCAGCGCGGCCCGGGCTGGCGGGG
>NW_009260022.1:5890042-5895552 GCF_000687185.1 Egretta garzetta | reverse complement strand
CGCCGGCAGAGCTGCCTCCTCCGCCCCTAGTTCAGGGGGAGCCGGGCCGGGCCGCGCTGGCCACGTTCAATGCCTACGTGAGATTTTTGCCCGCTTTTCTTCTCTTCCCTTCCCTTCCCTCCCCTCCTCTCCCTTCCCGGCCCGGTTATCCTTCCCCGAGCGACACACGGTGCCCGGTTAGTATGGAAAGCTAGGTTACCCATGGTCTTCTGCCCACGCCTGCTCTCCCGAGCGAGGGACGGTGGCTGCCCCGGGATCTGGAGGAAAGGCAGAGAGTTAGTGGGGAGCCTGCAGCACGGCCCGCCGGGGCACGAACAACAGCACTGGGAAAACACTTCCTACTCGCCGGCCGGTATGAGGAAGGACTGAAATTCCTGTTTATTTAATGATTTATTACTCTCTCAGGTTGTTTTCTTCCTTTTTTCTTCTCTCTTTTTTTTTTTTCTTTTTCCCTTTTTTTAAAAGCGTTTTTTTGGGTTGTTTTTTTTTGGTTGGTGGGTTTGTGGGTTTTTTTGGTCATCTCGCTTTCATATTTTCCTTTGCGCTTCCCTTCTCTTACATTCGTCTCCAGAAGCAGGGTTTGTGCTATGGCGAAGAATTCCCCCTCGCTTCACACAGATATAAATTGATAAAGCAGGCAGATTGGAGTGAGCCTCTTTTTTTTTTTTTTTTTTTTTTTTTTTTTATATACTTTAAACATTTGGTTCGGAGCCAGCTAATTACTTCCCACTGCTGTAACTTCTTTGGTGATGTAGCGAGTATCTTTAAAGGAAAAATAAAAGACGGTTCGAATGTATGCAATATTTAAAGAGGGGTTGGTTTGGGTTTTTTTGAGCACCGTTCTGGTGTTTGTTTTCGAAACGAGAGCAAGCACAAAACACCTACGTGCTGGCGGCTCCCGCAGCTTCAAAATGGTGATGCTTTGGTTTGAGGAAAATATGCCTCTGCCCTACGAGTAAACGTGCCCATGAGAAAGTATTGGCTTAAAATCAAGTATCAGGGAGAAGAGAGCAAAATACAACGCCACCAGCTGCAACACGAGCAGCATCGGGGTCACCAAGTCGGACAACGTTGGCACTATCTTGCGTTTAATTTCTTGATTTAGCAGCTGCTTTGGGGAGGAATGGGCGCTGACTGCGAGCAAGCTGGTTTCCCCGCGCAAGCAGCAGCCACGCTATTTTTCCAGTACTGTTTGAAGGTGAGAGTATGCCCCAGTATTTGCACTTCAATTTGGAGTCATGTTCATTTGCAAGCCATTTGCAGTTCTGCTTCGTATTTCTGCTTGCACAGGCGCTCACCCGCTCTCTCCCCCACACGCCCTTCCCCAGCCCCCAGCGCAGAGCCCTGCTAATAACATTTTTCAGCTACGTACAGAAAGGGTTAAGAGTCGTGAACTTCATTATCTGGATGCGTGCTACTAAAATGGAATTGCGCGAAATAAAACCATCTCTGAGCAACCAGAAACGGTGCAGGGCGACAAAAGTAGGTCTGAGGAGGCTGGTGTACTTTTGTAAGCACGCTTGGGAGCGTCTCTGCTCAAAAAAGCCAACCCTGCCAGATGTTTGAGGGAATATTTTCCCATCCACCATCTTCTGAAAGCTCTTGAGCTGACCAAGAACGGAACTCCTTAACATTTACTTATACCCAGCTTTGCATTTGGTATGATTTTTTTTTTTTTAAGCCAGTAAAGACACGAAATCAAAGTCTACACATTGTAAGCACGCAGTGACTGTTATTTTTTAAATCAACATACGAACGTCAAATAAAATGACACACATATTGCTGACAGCTTGTAGTAGAAAGATTTTTTTATCACTTACCATTTATGAGTTGATTGGATGAGGATGTCCAGTTTAGGTCATAATATTTTACTACGTTTTTCTTTTTTTTTTTTTTTTTCTTTCTCTCTCTCTCTTTTTTTTTTTTTTGCATTCACTTTGTTAGACTGCGAACATCACACAACATTTTATCAATTAATCGTTTGTTTACAGGCACAATTATAAATGAATTAAGTTTACATCATTTCCCGCCCCAGTCTCCACCCCACCCCTAAAAAAAAGGAAGGGAGGGGGGGGAAGAGAAAAGGATGAAAAAGAAAGAAAGAAAACCAGGAGGCAGACACACACACAAAGACCAGAAAATGGCAAAGAAGGTACATCAGTCCAAAGAGCTGCTGATAGAGAAAGATCAGAAGACCAACCTGCATCCGTAATTTAAACATTTGTAGAAAACCAGAGGGACCGCAATAGTTTACAGAGTTTATTGCATTATACATGCGAACAGAACATGCACAAGAAGGACATATTGCTGCTGAACGACTACTATTCCACATATGCACCACAAGGAAATGTCTACAATGGAGAAGAAGGAAATATTCCATTTTACGAAGGACAATCTCTAAGTTCATTTGCGAGGATAGTTACATTATAATGTGCTTCTCTTTCCCCCCGCCCCCAAAGTTTTTCCCCCCCTTTTTTTTTTCTTAAAGTATTGAATGGACTCAAAACGTTATGGCCCGTGTAACAGCCCCACATAAATACCATTTTGTTAGTAAAAACATGAAAAAAAGTCACATTGCTTGGATGTTCGACAGTTCCAATAAGTTAAGACCAAATGATAATATTCAATAATAGTTACCCTGCATTACGATGAGAACAAAAATAAATTACACGTGCTAGGATTTATATATACTCATCATAGTAATACATATTCACTTGCAGCGCTAAAAGAAGGACGAAGAGTCACATTCTATCAGAGAAAAAAAAAACAAAACCAAAAAAAAAAACCAACCAACCGCCCCCCCCCAAACCAAAACCAAAACCAAACTGGAAAATGCCGGGTTTTGCCAGAGTCTCTCCTGCCTTTAGCAAGTGGCGGTGCTGTGCCCACTCCTCACTGGTGCCCCCCCCGGGGTTAGGGTTTAAGAGAAGGTCAGATTAGCGGTCAGTTCCCGGATTCGGTTCTCCCTGCTCATCTTCTTGAGCTTCATTCTGCGGTTTTGAAACCAAATCTTGACCTGCCTGTCAGTGAGGTTTACGCTCTTACTGATCTCTAGACGGCGCTCTCGAGTGAGATACATATTGAATAAGAACTCTTTCTCTAATTCCAGTGTTTGGTGTTTAGTATAAGGACACCTCTTCTTTCTGCCACTCTTTGCAGTTAGCCAATTGCTTGTTGGAGTATCAGACTTGATTTCCTCTATCAAAATCAGAGAAGGAGAAGAAGAAGAAGGAGAAGAAGAAGAAGAAGAAGAAAAAAAAAATCAAAAATACCTCAGGCTGTTAGAGTGTACCCTTGGCCATGACCCCTCCTCTGCAGTGTCTGGCAGATATGGTGGATGTGGGCATTAAGCTCGGCTCGGGTGAGGTGTGGGCAGGGAGAGGGGACCCCATCGCCAGGCTGGGCTCGCCGTCCCCACCGCTGCCTTGCGGCCGCCCCGCTCTCTTGCCCCTGCCAGGAGCGGGCTCTCAAGTTTTCAGCTGGCTTTTACCATTTCGACAATATTTAACCTGCCACCCCGGCCACATTTTAACCGGTCTAACCTCGCCGTGGCCGCCTCGGGCTCCCACGGCACTTCCTACGAAAATACCCCACTTACAAAATACCCTCGCACTGTATTTTGAAGCAGCTTCCCCCCCCACACCCCCAGCCATCAGCTGAATCACACCAGCACACCTAGGAGCAGCCATAGACGTTTTCCCAGCCCAAAAGATAGACAAGAAATCAACACCCTCTGTATCGGATTTTTTTTCCCCCCCATTTTCCTTTTAGATTTTTTTTCCCCCCGCCAGAAAGAAATCTGCCCCACATCAACTTAGACTTGGGCTGTTAAATATAATTCAGATGAAAAGAATCTCCATGCACACGTAGGGTAAAAAAAATCGACCTAGAGGTTGCAAAGTACATTTTGATAGTAGAAAATTCCCCGTTTTGGGGATTCTTCGACACACGCCGTTCGAAAGGAAGGCTTTAGTGCACTTTTAAAGGGAAAATAAAATCAGATTACCACCACCTTTAGCTTTCAAACGCATTTCAAAATACTGTTGCACTTTTGGAGACCAAGCCAAGGTTATCTAAAGCACCACATTGAAATATTCCACCTTTGGACAAGGCAGATAGCGGGCTGCTGCTTTCATTGTGCATTTGCTTCCAACTTTACCCAGCCTGGTGGCACCTATTCCTCACCTATTTTAGTAGGATCGTAATTAACTTTAAATGCAATCAAACCGCAGCAAGGCTCAGTGAAAATAAAAAATAATTTAAAAAATAATTAAAAAAAAAAACAATCAGCGAAATATTACGAGAGAAAAGTTGAGCTGGTCGTATTTTACAACCTCCAGACCTGCTTTTTTTTTAGAGGTATGGGGCTGCTTTTGGCTGCTGCAGCGCATTAAGGAGCACACGGCTATATCCCCCGCACCACAGAGGCGGTCTGCATGCACGGGAGAGGCAGATCCCCCCAGAAAACCTTTGGACCCTTTTGCGTGGCATTTTTGCCTGCCAAAATCTTCAGAGACACAGCACCTGCAGCCCGATACTCCTTAGCATTAAATGTGATGGCTGTGATGCTCGTTAGTATATTCGAGCGTGCTTTATGGTGCTGGCGTGTTGGAGTTACACCACGGCACGGCTTAAACTCGGTAATACAGACCTTTACTCTCCTTCTCCTGGACTTCTGGGCTGGACACGGAGCCTTCGGGCAGGCAGCTCCGCTCGTCTTGCAACGTGGACTTGGGCTCGGGACTTTCCACTTGAGAGACTTTAGCGGTGCTGTCTTGGTTGTTCGGGTTTTCATTCATTTTCTTTTCCAGCTGAAGTTGAGCAGATATCTGCGGTTTGGAGCTGCCGCGAGGGTTTAACTGTAACATTACAGTTGAACTCGTTTCAGGGCTATTATTGTACTCTTGGGTTTTCCCAGTGGCGTAGGTCTGGCTCAGTCTAAAATATCCTGGGACGGGAACCTCGGGGTTCTCAATGGGGCATGATTCAGACCCCAGCCTCTGGTAGGAAGGGACGTCTGCAGAAATGAGTTTGGATCTCTTATCGGAATACATGCAGCAATTGCTTTCTTCTTTAATATTTGTAGTGAAGGAACAAGTGGGGACCTGCTGTGTAACAGGTTGCTCTATTCGACAAGGTCTGTTCGGGTCTGTCCAAGTGTCTACTTGAGGTATATAAGGATGTACATTCATACCCATATTTTGGTGATTAACTTCTCTTTTAGCCAGAGACGGAAGGAGTCCACAGGTTTGCATCCCGTACGTCCCAATGTCTGTGCTAGGTGGCATATACATGCTGGCGCTGTTGGAGTAGAAACTGTCACTCCTGCACGCACTGATGAGAGAATCTACTAAAAAAGTATTGGCGGCAGGAGAGCTGTTGGGAAAGGACATTTTGGGGCGGAATTTGAGGAAGAGAGATTGTGTCCTTTGTAGGCTGACATCTCTAGGAAAACATTCCCGTGTAATTGCGGATGCCTCCGCGCGACCACATGACAGCCGGGCCAATGG
>NW_009260022.1:5889212-5889866 GCF_000687185.1 Egretta garzetta | reverse complement strand
CCCGCTGCCGGCAGGCGCGGGGACAAAAGGTTGCGGGATTTATTAACGCGTATTAGGGAGAATCAGGGGCGATCGATAAAAGCCTCATCTACATTCTCGGGCCACTTGGTAATTTTCTTGCTTCTGAAGCTTTTTCGAGAGTTATACCCTCTGTTGCCGCGCACGGGAAGATGGTTTATTAACAAATCAATCCAGACTTTGTAAAGGATAAGATTAATAGTTACGAGTTAGCATAATGGCGTTCGCGTTATGAATTATTGAAAATTATACTATTGATTTTTCCCCTCGCTGCTAACCGAGAAGGTCAATTTTTGTTTTAACACACATCGTCAAATATTAAAAGCTAGACTTTTGTCATAACTCGACTTTTATAGGGAGGCTACGTTCCTAAAATTATTTTACTGTGCTCTCTCCCGACCGCCTGGGAAAGAAGAAAAAAAAAAAAAAAAAAAAAAAAAAGTGGGGTTTTCACTTGCCCTGGAAACCGAAAGCGTCGTAAAGATAATTTCTCCCTCTGTAGTATCGCTCATTAAAATACGTACAGAAACTCGTATCCTCACTGCAACTCTTCCAGCAACTTTTTCTTTCCTTCTTCTTTTTTTTTTTTTTGGGGGGGGGGGGGTAAGAGGAGCAGTGTATCCATACGACTCTGTG
>NW_009260022.1:5888455-5889194 GCF_000687185.1 Egretta garzetta | reverse complement strand
AAAAGCGAAGGCAACAGCAACTGTCTACATGGCAAAACAGATTTTCCCCTCCCAGCATTTTAAACGTGTTTTACTGTTTTTCCCCCCACTTCGTACCCATGTTTACACCCGCAGCTGTTACGTTTTAAACAGGATGGCACAAACCGTTTATTACTCTTTTTCCTTTCCTTTCTTTCTTTTTCCTTTCTCTCTCTCTTTTTCTTTTTCTTTCCTTTTTTTTTTTTTTAAACTCTTCTCAAACGGGAGTATTTCTTATCTGGGACTGATGCTGTCAAGGACTCTCATCCAGACAAAGTGAACTTGTTGATAATTTTTGTTGCGGATCCACCCGCCGGCTCATTTGGGGCCTTTCTGCCACCAAACCGCCTTTCAGCTCCCCAAGAGCGGCCAGCACGTGAAAGGATTTTTAAAAAAAAAAAACCCAAACGCGGCTTTCGCAGGGCGGAAAGCGGTGCCTTTCCCACCGGCGTGGGGCTGAATTTCCCCCCCGTTCCCTGGCATTTGGATGTTTTGCCCTTTGCCGTACGCTTCACCCTGCCGGAAACAATAACCCTGTTTAAAATTTCGCGGTGGCAATGAGACAGACCTTTTAAAACCTTATCGCAGCTGTTCAAATACAACATCATTGTCAGGTTAAGAGCCGGCGTCTTTTATGGCTGCAAAGTCTCCGGCTCCTCGGCCGGCCGGCGAGCTTAAATATTACCTTCGCGGTATTCGCTTGGCTTTCGAGCCCCTTTCC
>NW_009260022.1:5884768-5887901 GCF_000687185.1 Egretta garzetta | reverse complement strand
TTCCCCCCCCAGCCTGGCCGCTCGGGGGGAACTTCGCCCCTCGGCTCCTGGTGAGACGCCAGGGCTCTCTGATTGTTTTGGTTTTTTTTTTTTTAATTTTATTTTATTTTTCATTCAAAATATGAATTTCTTGCATGGCGCTACACGGAAACTCAGGCGATGGCTGTGATGATAATGACTTAACTATGGCATTCGGGACCGGCAAACAGCTCCGTAAGACCCTTCCCTCACGATAAATCACTAGGGTTTGGTTGTTGTGTTGGGTTTTTTTTTTTAAAAAAAAAGGCAGCAATTTTTTATTGAAAATGAACAGTAGGAAAGTTTAAGTTTGATGTAAATAGAAGTTGAATAAACATGCGAGAGCCACTGGGGAACTGGGGACTTAGGCTCTGGGCATTTAATGTCACTCCTGTTTTAAATCATATTAAAATGGAATCAAGTAATTAACATTAATAAATAAATCAATATTGTGCAATAAATGAGATATACAATCTACATTAATATAAAGGTTTTGCTCTCAGAGCCCCATATTTTTCCGAACGAGGGAGGGGAAAAAAAAAAAAAAAAAAAAAAAAAGAAGCCCAACCAATGGGTCCATGCAGATGTAAATTACTGTTTGTAATAAAGCATAGGTGGACATTACACTTTTCTCCTCTAGCAAATGTCAGGGCTAAAAACTTGAGGTTACCAGACGTGGCAGCGGGGCTTAATTTTCACTGCCTTATCTTCCTAAACCTTATTACCGGTGATATGATTTTTTTTTTCCGCCCCTCTCGGCCGTGCTGAGGATTCTCCTGGTTGCAATTTGCTGTGTTTGTGTCTCATTATGAGAGGGGGATGGGAGAGAGGTACGAAAGAGGCTAGATATTCTGCAGATGCCTTCAGTAACAAAGGTATTGCGAGAAATATCTTCTTTTAAAAACAGACTGGAACCCAGGAAGCTTTTAGTAAGATCCCTTTCATTTACTCGATTCTATTTAGGTTGTCTCTAAACACGCGGATTGTATATTTTACGCCACGCTGTTATATTGCAGGGGGATTGAAGAATACTTTTTATTTAAGGGGGAAAAAAAACTGGCTACGATATCGTGTCCTTTCTTCTTTTAATAATGCAACTGTCACGTTGCCCAGATTTCTATGTGCCATATTTTCATAGAAAGAGTCGGCGTCTGGGCTGAGGGCTCAGATTCCCTGGATTTTTTTAACCGACGGCGGGGGGGGGGCGAGGGGGGGGAACAGGGACACACGACACACGCGACAGGAACGAACTTACTGATGACATTATGCCTTTTCCTAAATATGAAAGCTTATAAAATAAACAAAATAGCACGTTGGCCATTTCTCCCAAGGCGGTGTTGCTGAACGTGGGGCTCGCACTTGCGCTCCCCGCTTCGCCATAAGCCTCAGCCCTTCCTCTGCTGTATTTCTATATTTTTCTGGGCACAGAAGGGCATAGCTGGTATGTCGAGCTTTTAGCCTGTAGCTCGGCCGCCGATTCTGCCCTCAGCCTCGGTAGTTGAGCTGCACGTTTCTCTTTCGGCAGATTCCTGCCGCATTTGTAGCTTAATCAGAACCTAAGCAAATGCCCTTTTCTTTTTCCTTAAAGGACAAGCTCAAAGACATTTGGAAATAGCTGACAGCTTTTTATGCCTAAAGGAATAAAATAGAGAAAGGGGTAAAAAAAAAAAAAAAAAAGGAAGGTATTACAGACTTGCACAGAATCATCACAGTTACACGATGGTTCAAAAGAAGAAGAAAGCGGCGTTTCCATATTCCGGTCTATATATATATTATTTTTAAAAAATGAACAAGACATCCTGGCTCCCATCACTCGTTTGCATTCGCTGAGATCGGCCTCACTGTAATTGCGAGGGGTTAAAGCACCTCGCACGAAGCCTAATGGGGCTGGGGCTGGCGTGGGCTCTCACAAGGAGCACTCGCCCGCCAAGAAAAACAAACAAACACCAAAAACTTCGCTAAACGTTTCCCCTCTCGAAATGGGTCTCTCCACCCAGAGGACCAGGGGATTTTCCTTCGGGCTCCGTCTGCGCCTGCCAGGGGTACCTTTGGCGTCAGGGACCCCGAGGATTTCGGGTCGTACAATGCCATTTTATTACCGACGGAAAGGCTATTTCTAGGAAACTGTTAACAATGAACTTCTAAAAAAAAAAAAAAAAAAACCCAAACCAACCCAACAACCCAGCAGACAAAGTGCCAACAAATGCTTTCACGAGAGACGGGGCTTTAAAAAATGCAGAATATGGCTGAGCCAACGTGAAATAGATTTCGATGAATTCTGCAAATAATCAGAAAGCAGCGAAACCCTTTCTTTCCTCAGACTCTGACCAAAAGTGCGTACTGGGGCGGGGGGAAATAAAATAAAAATAAACCAGAAAACCAGAAAAGCGGAACATGCTCGGTCACTGGAGAGGGTCCAGGAAATTCATAAGCTTCGCTTTAATTTTCTAATCTCTAGTTTCATTTTAATAGATCTCCATAGTACTTTCAAGCAGAGAGATTTCATTCAGCAATGCCTTGGCAAGGTGATGTTCGGATATTAAAAATATCTTCATTTCGCTTTAGTCTCTGCCTCTCTTTTAGAAAACCCCAAGCACTCTCAGGATCTAGCGTTAATCTCGCCTTTAAATAAAATATGTTTTTAAAATTATGCTTTCCGTACCTAGGGGTTTATTTAAGAAAAGCCTCGAATAAGAATCGAAGATAAACTGTGGAAACGCACGGCTTTTTATATTACTTTTATTCCATCCGCGTTAAGGCTGTCCTTAAAGAAGTAAGTAGATTTTCGTTCTAGGGAACGAATTCTGAATATCACTGGGGTTTGGGTTTTTTTTTCCCTTTCTTAAAATTATGGGATTTTTTTTAAAAGCTCGGATGCATTATAAAAGATTACGACCCCCCCAAAAAAAAAAAAATCTTTTAAAGTGGCATATTTCTCCAGCACGTCACGGTTATGGGTTATTTGTTTAATAAATCTTTTTGATGCTTTATTTTCTCATTTGGAAGGCCCCAGAATCTTATCGTTACTTATATATTAGATATTTTATTAGCAGTGGGATTATTGGGGGGGGCAGGCAGGAAGAGGCGGGCGGCTGCGGGCATTGCAGGACCCCGG
>NW_009260022.1:5884179-5884749 GCF_000687185.1 Egretta garzetta | reverse complement strand
GGCATGGCAGGCCCCCGGCGCGCCCTCCTGTGGCCGCTGGCCGCCAAGCACCGGGGAATTTCTCCCCTCTCCCGGCGCCTTTCTCCTCAGCTCCATTTGCTCCCGGGCATGGGTTTCCTTCCTTTCTTTTTAAACAGCAACTTAAAACT
Source organism: Egretta garzetta (assembly GCF_000687185.1). Taxonomy (NCBI): domain Eukaryota; kingdom Metazoa; phylum Chordata; class Aves; order Pelecaniformes; family Ardeidae; genus Egretta; species Egretta garzetta. The sequence goes on along the minus strand of NW_009260022.1, from coordinate 5,884,600 downwards.
GCAATAATTGAGCATTTATGCGAGATTGATGCTGGGGCGCTTCGGTTTCCGCGGCCCTTCTTTTGCGGTGTCTTCGCGTTTTAAAGGCGCATTAAGCCGCTGAGATAGCCCGTTAAAGCGCGGCAGGGGACAGAAAACCCAAACGACTCGTTTTCTCGCCCTGTGGATTAAGGCTCGGGAGAGACGCGAGAATTTTGCTATCAAGGTCAGGCGAAATGCTTTGAGAAATTCCCCCTGCGACTCCGCGTTTCTAACTAACGGGCTTTGTGGGGAAACGCACAGCCGCAGAAATCTACGTAGAAATAACAAAATAGCATCTTTCGCCCTAAATTACGAAGCATTTCCTACAGCTCCCGCGTTTTCTTTTTTTTTTCTTTGAGCGAAAAAACATTTTTTTTTTTGTTTTCCCAAGAGCTTAAAA
>NW_009260022.1:5880543-5884084 GCF_000687185.1 Egretta garzetta | reverse complement strand
GGCTCGGGTTGGCGGGGCCCGGCGCGGGGCGCGCCCCCCGCCACGCCGCGGAGGGGCTCACCTCGACCCAGCTGGGATTTTCTTTGCGTTATGATGCATTTGCTAACACGGCCAGCTATGCGGTAATACGCGTGTGTGTGGTTGTGCGTGTGTGTGAGAGAGAGGGAGAGGGAGGGAGGGAGGGAAACAGAGAAAGAGAGCGAGAGAGAGTGGGTGGTGGTTGAAAATAACAGAGGAACCTTAAGGCGCCTAATTATTCAGAAAGGTTAAAGGTGATGACCTTGACATTTTGGAAGTTCAAAGGCATACACTTATGTTTTTCTTGCTAAAGGGTTTTAAATTCTTTTTTTTCACTCTAGCCTCCCTCCGCTGCCATTTCTCGATTTTTTTGAATTCTCCGGCTTTTCCTGACTTATTTGGGCACTTTTGCCTTCCCTGCGTGCGAGCGTAGCGAGAACCGCTTCGTCCTATTCAAAAAAGGCAAATTCTTTTCTCACTCCTCGCCTTTATTGCACATTGCGGAAATCTCCTTTTCACCCACCAGAAGGTGTATAATATAACCCAATTAAGCTGTTTAGAACCTCGGGTTTTATGGTGTTGTCTAGACAGTTCAAGGTTTTGTAAACAGCCCAGCCAGGTCACGCAAGATAAAGCGGCGAGGAGCGGAGCGGAGCGGAGGGCCCCCAGCCTCCAGAAGGTTTTTTTCTTTTTTTTTCTTCTTTTTTTTTTCTCCCCCCCTCCCCCTCCTGCCAATTGTTTATAGCTCCCTCTTGTCTGACTCCCTCCGAGCCCTCGGTCTTTCCGCCTTACCCTTCACTAACCAGTACAGAGTCTTTGGCATTGGGGATTCTGGGCTTACTGGGAGCCTGACCGGCTTGGTGGGGGTTTTTTTTGGTTTGGTTTTTTTTTTTAAATAGCGCCTTTTTCGTTGTTTATAGTAATTGTAGCACCATTCAGAAGTGATGCTCTGCAGACAGCCATGTTGGCTCTGCCTCTCAGCGAACAGGGAAGGTTGCGCATACCTACAAAAGGAGAGTTAAACATCTAAACTATGGTATTTAAAAATAAAAAAAACACGTTTAAAATAAACCGACTAGGCTTCCTCCCGTTATTATTTAACTCAACTTGGCTCTAGCCCGGGAAATGCTAGGAGATGGAAACCTTCGGAGATGGAAATCCATACAGTGCACGGAAGTTATAACCTTAACTTTACTAGAAACCATTTATTCACATGAAAAAGACAGTGGCCCATGCTTTTGGATGACAATAGAAACATATATATATATATTTTATATATAGCGAACGTACATTTACCATCTCTTAAATAAACCGCATTCACTTAAAGGGAGGAAAGTGTTATCCTAGCTCAAAAGCAACAACAGAGCCCCCCCGAACTCAATGAATTGTAAGCAAAAACTACCAGACACACTGCAGGTCCATTGCTGGTACTGTGGGAGAGGAGAAAAAAAAAAAAGCACCTTTGGCGAGAAACACTTGAGAGTGGACAGTTGGACAGTTGGATTTACCCTAGTTTCCCCTTATCAGGAATCTGCTCCGCCAAGCCCCGAAATCTCCAGTGGCCATTCAGTATGTGGAGCTGCACGTGAAAATGAAACTTTGGGTTCCGCAGGGTGGATGTGTCATGTAAACCAATTTACTTTTGCATTCAGATGGCAGGTTAGAGGGTTAGAGACACCGAGATCCTCTTTTGTTTTTCTTCTTTCTTCTTTTTCTCTCTCTTTGCAAATTTTTTCCTTTCTTTTTCTTTTTCTTTCCTTCTTTTTTTTTTTTTTTTTCTTTTCTCAAAACAAGGGATTCCCAGTGAAATATTGGAGTCGATCTCTGTTCAGTTTCTTTTCTTTCATCCTTCGATTCTGGAACCAGATTTTAACTTGCCGGTCAGTGAGGTTGAGCATTCTGGACAACTGCAGTCTTTTCTCTTTGTTTATGTACACGTTGAAGAAAAACTCCCGTTCCAGTTCTCTTATCTGATATTTGGTATAGGGACACCTCTTTTTCCTTGATCGCTGGGGAATTGCTGAAATTCAAGAGAGAAGAAACTGATTTATGTTGCTGCTACGAACATGCTTAGCTAGGAGGAGACCAGAGACTTTGACAATATCCCATTGCCTGGAAAGCAGCCCTCCAGCAGTTCAAAAAAAATATTCCTGGGGCTTTTGCTCTCTGGGTGACTTAGGAAAAAAAAAAAAAAAAAAAAAAAAAGAAAGAAAAAAGAGCGAATATTTCCCAACTTCTCCTTAAAAGAGAGCACTTCGAGCAATACAGAGAGATATTTAAATGGGCTGGAAAAATTCCAAGTTTCTCAAACTCCTCTCACACACACACCCCCCACACCCCCGCCCCAAACAAACGAAGATCTTAAGCTCTAAACCGAAGGCAGCTCCGAGCACTACCTGTGAAATCTCCCCGACTCCCCCCCACCAAATCAACAATTTAATAACAATTAATATCCTCTTCCAAGAATACCTTAAGCCCACCTAAATTGGTTTCCTATCGTAAACACGCTTTACAACGGTAAAGGAAATCTTATAGGATATATAAAATCCTTTGGATGCTTATAAAATTGCACATAAAATGCTGCTTGACAAAGTGTTGGCCTTGTACTCTTGCCCCCAGTTCGCTACTGATACCTACCTGAGCTGTTGCTCTTCTCTGCAACAGCCTCACCAGAAGGGGAACCGGTGCTGTTCGCTGGTGTCACTTTCTTCTCCTGGCTGGAAGGTGTTTTACTGCAAGTGCCGTTCTGGGCTTTCAGGTCGCCCTTCTCCGCGTCCCCCTCGCCCTCGGAGTGCTGTTGGTACGGGGGTCCGGGGGCTGTCTCGTAAAACTGGTCGAAGCCTTGCGGCAGGATGCCGTTCCTCCCCACTGAGCTGTAGAAGTTGGAGGCGGCGGGAGACGGTCCGTGGTGGCCGCAGACAGGGTCCGTTTTGAATAACATTTCCGTCCTCCTGTTCGCAGGCTGCAGAAAGTCTCTGTGCATCACCTCTTCAGCTGAGTAATAAGGAGCATAACTGCCCCTGTACTGCCATTTGCTGCGCTCTAATCCGTATTCCCTGAATGCTACTTCGCGCACAGGTTGGACATGAGGTAAATTAGAAGAATAAGGAAAAGTCATTTGACAGGACGACGACTGCGACAAAAAAGAGGGTTTCGTCGAGAAATCTGAGGGCGAGACGTAATAAGCGCACCCTGGCAGATACATATTGGACGTGCCGTGGCTGCAATCGTCAAACTCAGTCATGTCTTCCTTTTTGCGATTGCAAGCAACCAGGAGGCTTCAATGCATTGAACAAGATCCATCTATTGCACAAGAGGGTTTGGACAGGATCAACTAAGAAAAAATCCCCACCGTGTGCTGACGTGCAATTCATCTTGATTGATTCTAGTGGTAATTATGTCACGTGACGCGATGTAGAAATGTCCTTATATCTATATCAGCCCCTCGGAAAGGCTCCTAAGATCTCTCCACAGAGCCCTCCCAGTACGGGGGGACGAGCGCAGCGCCGGTGCAAACACAGCC
>NW_009260022.1:5879891-5880311 GCF_000687185.1 Egretta garzetta | reverse complement strand
CAGGACAGCCGAGTCCCGTTCCCACGCTCGGGTCCGCCCGGCCGGCTCCAGCGGTCCACAGCTGGCATCGGAACCGGTCACGGAACTCAAAGCCCGAGTCCCGATCGCCTCCTTTTCCCTCGCTTATAAGCCCCAAGGCTGCGCGCTCGTGCAAGGGCGCCGGAGGCAAACTGAAATGAGAAATAGGCAAACAGAACATCTCTCAGCAGCCGGTTTTATGAAAGGGAGACACTTTCGGGCTCTTCTGGAAAGCGAAGGGCCAGGGCGGGAAGAGGAGTCCACCAGGCACGGCTTCCTTGGGAAGCGGAGCAGCGCACAAAGTGACCTCTGTTCCCGTGCCTCCAACTCCCACCAAAATGTTCGTTTTCATTGGAAGGGAAAAGCAGGGTTGGGAGCGGGCGACGCGCGCACGCCCGCCGG
>NW_009260022.1:5877799-5879327 GCF_000687185.1 Egretta garzetta | reverse complement strand
CGGCCCCCCCTTGCAGCCCCCGGCCCCCCAGAGCGGGCGAGGGACTTCCACACCGCAGCCCGACTCGCCCTTCCTAAAAAGCGAAAGACCAAAGCCAGGCAGATAAGATGAAACTAATTCCTTTTCTTTCCCCCCTTTCTTTCCTTTTCCCCTTTTCCTTGCGCAGTCTGGTGTTCTGCCTTGGCGCCTCGCTCGCAAACCACCTCAAATGCCACACGTTTGCTCCCAGTAGACAGACTCCGGCAAGGTATCACTAGAAATCAAAGCAGAAACCCACCGTTCCCTGCCCTTATCGGTAACTTTCGAGCCTTCTCCGTTCTGCTGCAACACATCAACCACCTCCTAAAACTGATGCCTGCGCAGTTAAAATGGCTCCTGTGTCACTTACCACCCTGAGCGTGGAGCAGAGCAGGGCAGGCATCCGTTTGGATTGTGCCCCCCAGGTTTCTGGTCGCCTATCTCACCAGGAGAGGTGGCTCTGGCAACCCATGGAGCTTCATTTTCTTTACCCGTTCAAACAACTCATTACGCCCTAGCCAGAATCCTTCACCTTCCTTTCGATGCAGCAAGCCCAGCATCAATTAAATTTTGGCGCAGGATCCAACCGGTTTCAACTAATTCAAGTTCAAAGACATGGCGACGATTTGTTAATACGAAAACAGCCCTTTTAGGAAACGGTCCTTTAGAAGCGATCTAATTTGGGGAACGTGAGTCCAATATCGCAGCAGAGACCCCGCTGGAATAAGGCAGAGCTGGGGGTCCCCGCCTGCCCCAGCATTTTCACCCCTGGGGTCGGTTCCCAGCCCAGCCCTGAGCATTCTATATTCCCCCCTTTCCCTTCCCCTTCCCCCCCTTTTTTTTTCTTTTTTTTTTCTTTTTTTTTTTTTCCTTACGCAGATTAAATAGCATCGAAACATAAATGCGCATCATGGACACAGTCGGGCGCATACTTTACCGTTAGGCGTCTTGAAACATCTGCAACCGTTGCCTGGAATTACCAAGTATTCGGGTCCAAGTGACATTTCCGAAAGCCCTCCGTGGAAATTAAGGCGACTTGCGTATCATTCGGGTTTAAAAGCGTACCCAGTCCGGCTGGAGAAGATGCGGCATTTTGTGCCACCCAAGATAAGACACTAACTTGACCTTAACTTTGGTGTGGCGCCCCTAGTATCTGGAGAACGTGAACAGACACTGTCTGGCAGCTCTCGTAAAAACCGACTGGAGAAGAGATTCTGAGTCATTTCATTTATTGCCACTACAGTTCTGCAAGAAAGCTTTTCCTCCCTGCCAAACTTTAATTATTTATGCTCTTTTAGGAAGCACAAAGGCATCCAGAGCCGTTCCCGACAAGCCGAGTTGCGTTTGCAGCCTTATCAAACGAGGAGGAGCGGAGAGCCCCCTCGGAAGGGCTTTATCACGTTTAGGCTGCGGTCGGAATGCGAAGATGTTTATGTTGGAGTAAATAAAAGGGACGGATGGTCGCCTGCATGGCCGCGGGGGGACGCGGGCGTGGGCGCAGCAAGCGGGT
>NW_009260022.1:5873204-5875039 GCF_000687185.1 Egretta garzetta | reverse complement strand
CGCAGCTCTGCCCCGTGCGTGGGTGCCTCCCCGCACGCCCGGGACGGCTGTCGTCCCCCGCTGCTTCAGAGGACCAGCTGCAACCTGGGGTGCGGGCACGCGTGAAGCCGTGCACCATTTTCTCCCGCCTTGCGTGCCTGTGCGCAGCCTGCGCCCGCAAACGTGTCCGCCTGTGCCTGCGCACACAGGGTTACACGCCACGGGCGCTGCCGCAGTAAGCGCATCTATGCACACCCCGGCACATACACACATACGTAATCCGCGTACTTTTGCATCCCATCGCTGTTTAGAGCCTACCTCCTCCGTGTTTCACTCCCTCCGTGGGCGATTTAGACCAGCAGCTTTACCACGAGCTACCGTCGTGGGTCAGATGCGTTTGATAAATAATACATTGCCTTTCGCATCTTTTCACCCGAGGCTCCTCTTCGGATTCCGCATCACCCGTGTAGTAAAGGGACCGGTTGTACCGGGGCCGGTTAGGGCAGGGAAGGGCGGCAAACAGGGTCCATTCCTCACGGAATGCAGCCGGCTGAAGAGTATTCCAGGAGGGAGTAAGAAAAGGGGCTTTATCTGGGTTTTGCTTTCCTCCTGGCTTGCATCATTGGGGTTGCTTCTAGTTTTTTTAATTAGGGAAACGCTACTGAATGAAGAGACTTTTATTGTCCGCAATGCGCCAGCTCCCAGCACAGGGGCTGAATGCCTCCAAGATTTGGAGGGACCCAGGGGTGGTGCCTCTGACCGTAGGTGCCTAGGTGCGCATCCCCTTCCCTCGGGGAGCCCTCGCCCGGCGCTGCTTCGCCTCCGCTCGCCCACGGCCGCCACCCCGCCACCAGCGAGGTAGGTTTTTGTCTGCATTGGCTACGGCGGTGAGAGTGGCCATGCTGGACGGCGAGAAACGCGCCTCCAAAGTTGGGCTGGTTTTCCCTCTCCCTCCCGAAACACCAGCCGAGCGTTACCTTTGGGGCTCTCTGGAAAGCCCTTCGGGAAGATGGCTGCATTTCTGCTCTCCTACAAATCCGGCCTTTACCTCCAAAATCATCTGGACCACTGCGCCCTCGCGCCCAGTACTTGCAAAGCAATCGAGTGGGTAGGAGCAAAGTTCCAATATGCCTCTTTATGAAATAATGAGTTTATTGCCTTCGGGAAGGCAATAGCCCCGTGTAAATAGGTAGCTGCTTTGTGCCGGTCCTTGTGGCTGTTCAGCCCCGTTGCATACGCCCCGAACAACCATATCTGAGCCTCCTTTATATGCCAGAAAATAAGGCAGGCACCGACAGCGTGATTATGACTACGGTTGGGAGAGGCAACCCAAGGTTTTGCGTATGGAAGCGCCTCATCATTAGAAAGAGATTTAGGTGGAAATTGCAGCCCAAAGGGGTTTTAATCCGGACCTAAAATTCTGTGAGCTGGGTTTTCTTTTTTTTTTTTTTTTTTTTTTTTTTTTTTTTTTTAACATGTTCTGAAGTATCAGACCAAGGCAATACCTAGCACGGCCCCTGGCGCTGCAGCTCCGGCCAGCCTGACTGCCTCGGTGCTGCAGAGGCGGGGGGAGCCTGGCAGCAAGATGTGGGGAAGTTTGATTTACTTCTCCTCCTAAAACAATAATCAAACGGCTTGGGCAATGCTGCCAGCCCCGCTGGATGCGCTGTCCTCTGAGGATTATGTCTGGGCAAAAAAACCCGACAGCGTTCCCCCCGCCTTTCCCTCGTAAAAGCCGCTGCGGAAACGGCCATGGGGACGGTCTCTCAAAATAATCAAACCCACCAAAACCTCTGGGCTCTCCCCTCTTCTGCGCTTGCAGCACCTCGGGGTGAGAGGGGGGGGTCCCGGCTTTC
>NW_009260022.1:5868814-5872747 GCF_000687185.1 Egretta garzetta | reverse complement strand
AAAAGGAAGAAAAAAGAAGAGAAGAAAGAAAAAGGTTTATTTGTTCACCACTTTCCCCCCCGGCTGCTCGAGCAGGTTACTCCAAACCACAAAACAAGCCGGCGCCGCAGGCTCGCCCCGGCGTGCAGGGCAGCAGCTGAAGGGAGCAGCCGGGACTCACAGAGCTGACGTCTTTACTAGGCGTTATTCCTTTATTTTGCTGCAAAATGGTGTTTACATACAGATAAAAGAAATCGATTTTAGTTTAGCACCGCTCATTCTCCGGGGAAAGAGAGGGTAAGAAGCAGGAGAAAATCTATATAAAAAGGAGAAAGAAAGGTAAAAAGCTGTTAATACAGGTTTCCGTGCTGGTCTGGCTTCTCTTCTTCATCTTGACTAAGAACTCAGCGTTTGCCAATTTACGCAGGGATCCTACGCGGTTCGAGAACTTGGTTTAAATGGTAAAAAAAACCCCCACGCTCCCCGCGTTCCACTCGCGAATACGCTCTACTCTAGGGGTGAACACTCCGGGCACAAGTTCATGCAGGAACGGGCAGACTCTGCTCTAGTACATCGAAAGCGCCTGCTCACGCATTACTACTCTTTTCTTTTTCATCCGCCGGTTCTGAAACCAAATTTTAACTTGCTGATCGCTTAGATTCAGTCTGTTTGATAGTTCTTTCCTCTTCTGTCGGTTAATAAACTCATTGAGGAGAAACTCGTTTTCCAATTCAGCAATTTGTTGTTTTGTGTAAGGTTTCCGTTTCTTTCTCGATCTCCCCTGGGTGGGGCACCAAGGCAAACCTACAACAAACACGTCGAGAATTTAGTGGAACGGGTCTGGGTATTAAAGAGAGTATGAAAAAAAAAACCAACCAGCCAACCCAAAACCCAAACAAGAAAACCCCAACCAACCCGCAAGACAACAGGGGTAAAAGAGGTCGGCAGGACCCGGCAAAGCACATCTGACAGCACAATTTCTATCTACCTCCGAGTCGGATTAAGCGATTATCGCTCCGAATGGGTTAACGGGGGGTTTACAAAGCAATTACAGGCATCTCTTAGAAAGCAAGCAGCTCTAAGTCGCCGCTAACTAAAGCGAGACATTTAAGGCATACCATCCTGCACTGAAGGTCTGAGGCATGACTGGACTGCTGCGGGCTGAACTGTCAGGTTCAAGTTGACGGAATTCTTGATGTCCTCCTTTAAGCTGGACGTGCAGGAATTCACTTCAAAAAGAGCAGCCGAGCCGTGCAAACTTCTCTGCAGGCTCGAGTGGTCATACTTTACGGGCTTTAAGTTGGCTGCGTGAGTAACGGTTGGGTCATTTGCAAAAGATTGCCTCTGCCTGCATCTCTCCTCTTGCTTGGAGCTCGCATCGTGGGCGTAATATTTATTGTTGTCTTCCAGGCACTCTTTGTTGCCGTTGGAGCTGATGTTGATTGGAACGGAGCCGGGGAGGTAAGGCTGCGCCGCGCCGCCGAACGCGTGGCTCTGCGGCGGGGCTGCGCACGAACTTGAGCAAGTCCAGGGGATCGAGCTCCGGGGGTAGGAAATGGTGGGCAGAGCCGCCAATTGACTGCCATTAGCCCGCAAATTAGGAAAATAAAAGGAATCTGGAGATTGCAAATTCAAGAGAGAACCAACGTAGCCAGATCTGTAGAGACTGCGATCACACATTTCCAACAAAGGACTTCAGCTGTTCTTACAGCAGTATTTAGTTACAACAGGGAATAAGCGGAAAGCCTGAAACGATTGGACGAAACTTTGCAGACAGGTTCTTCAAAGCCGGTAATTTCAGCACCGCCTCCAGCCACCGAGCCGCAGACCCCCCCCTTTTTTTTTTTTTTCTTTTCCCCTTCTCTTCCCCCCCCCCCTTTTTTAAAGTCTTATGATAACACTTGAAATATGAAAATACCGAGCTCGCAAGGGGGAGGGGAAAACATGGTCTCCGCTTCTATAAAAGTGTCCGGGGCTGGCTGGCAAAGCTGCGGTGCAACGGGAAAGATGAGGGGAAAACAAACATTTGCGGAGCCGCCGAGGGGCCGGGGCCGCCCCGGGCGCAGCCAGGAGCTGTGGCTGTTTAGGGCACACGCGTGTATTTCTGCCCCTGCACAGGCGAGTACACCTTGTGCGTGAGCGTGTGTGTGCCCAGAACACGGATTTTCTCCGTTTTGTATACGCGTTTGTTTTAATTGAGAGCAACATGATACGCGTCTGCATATGCTCGCAATTAAAATCTTAATTGATCGGATATTACCAGGATCGTCATCCTGGTACGCTAATGACCAGTACGCTCTCAGGCCCGCCTGCCCTTTTTACCCCTTTTACTTTTCATCCTCACTGCGAAGCAAAGACAAGTTTTTCTTAAACAACGCTTCTGAAGACCGGGGTTTATTTTGCCTTTCAAATAGAACCCAACAAACATCAGCAAACCGAGAATAACAACGAGCAACCCGCCGAGATGGATGGATGGATGGATGAATGGATAGATAGATAGATAGATAGATAGATAGATAAATAGAATCGCGAGGCTGCAAGAAAGAAAATGCCCGGCCCTGCTCTGCAGCTGAGAGGCTGTGAGCGGAGCGGCGGGCGGAGGGGGGGTCAGCCTCAGCTGGGTACACCGCTGCTATCTCCCCAGTTGCATACGAGGAATTTTTTCTCCCCTGACAAGAAAATTATTCCTTACAGCGTTATTACAGTGTTATTTGCAGTGGTGGAGGTGGGGAGTTATACACACTTCTACATTTTTGAGTGATCAAACGAGAGCCCGGTTATGGAATAATTCTTTCCCATTTTTCCCAGGAATAAATACGAATAAAATCAGATCTGAGAGCATCCTCCCGGGAGGCCGCTCGTGTCCTTTTCCAAAGGGTGCGGGTGGGGGGACAGCGTGCTTCCCAGGCAGGCAAGCCCAGGCCCCGTGTGCTGCACCCAAAGGCACCCGCGGTGGGGCAGGGGCTCCCCAGACTCCTCGGGGGCAGCGCCCCGCTCCCGGCACCGCCGCCCCGCAGCCCTGCGGGAGACTTCGGAGGTCCATCCGTCACCCGGACCGGGGGGTCCTGTCCCCGGCCCCTTTTCCAGGAGACTCTGTCCTGGTCCGAGCGAGCCCAGCTTCAGGCAGAGCCCTAATGCCCGGACTCGGCGGCTTTCGTTACCTCGGTTAAAAACTTTGAGCCTAGCTAACAGGTAGGGTTAATTTTCCGTGCGGTTGCCCTGTTAATCATCGTTTCAACCTCGGATTTATTTCTACGCCGAGATCAGAGACGCTGCCCCTCTTGACATTCTCCTAATCAAATTCGTCTTTCTGTTTAATGGGAAAATGGGGTAAATTCTGCAGTAATTTCACTGCCCTGGAAGAAATCTTTAAATGATTGCGCTCTCCTAGACCACACAGGACCACACAAGCACCGCTGGAGGATATTACTGACCACTGCCTTTAATTTTTATTGTTTGAGTTATGTCTACCAATTGAATCTCCCTCTTATTAGCTTAGTTGTTTTCTGCTTTTTTTCTCCCCAAGAGGATGGGTAATAGTTTCTTTTCACAATCCCCTCTTCCGAAAAAGCTGACTCTGGTTTTCGGTTCTCGGAAGACAGAAGGAACACGTTGTGCTCGAAGACTATATTTTTGCCCGCAATAAACACACAAGGAATGGATGCGAGTTCCCAGTTACCGGAAAGAAAGGTGACACTTCGAACTAACTTTTATGGGCTTAGAGAAAACAGAGCTTTCAATTAATGCTCAACTCATCTGTAGTTGCTAATTAACAGGGCGACGAAAATATGAAAAGGAAAATCTGGAGTGGCTGGAGATACTCACAGCTGCGCAAAGCGGTGTTTGTGTTTAAATCTGCAGGGAAAGGGATTGACAGAAGCAACTTGTTCCCGGGGCGGCCGCGGTGCGGAGAGCCCGGCCCGAGCTCGGGCTGGTATTTCTAGCCGCAGCCGG
>NW_009260022.1:5867933-5868241 GCF_000687185.1 Egretta garzetta | reverse complement strand
CCAGCCCGCAGCCCTGGCTGCCCCTTCCTCTTGGCTTGAAGCTGCCGGTTTCTTCATGTTTCTGCACGTTGTTACGAAATTAAAAGGCGACTCCTCTCCATCTGGTACCGATTTGCCAGCCAGTTCGGGTTTCCTCCTACCCTGGGAAGGGAGCTTTGGCCGTGGCAAAGCTGCGTCTTCTGAGAGCCGGGAGACCGGCAAAGCCAAAGGTTAAGCCTGGAAGGAGGCAGGGAACAGCCCGCGACGGCTCGGCGGCCGGGAGGCACAACAGCTCCGGCAGCGCCCGGCCTGCCATCGGCGGGGGGCTC
>NW_009260022.1:5866497-5867477 GCF_000687185.1 Egretta garzetta | reverse complement strand
GGTGTGCATCTCGCTGTCTGCAAATCCTTGACTGACTTTGCTCTCATAAAGAAAATTTGGAAAAAACCTCAAACAAACCAACCAACCTCCCCCCCCCCCAAAAAAAAAAAAACCAAACCCTTCCCCAGCGGCAAGGCGCTCTGGGATGCACCTTTCCTTCCCCCAAAGCGCCTCGCATCCTATCCACCTCTCCCTTCCCAAGAACCGCGTCCTCTAAGTGGACCTGGGAAGCTCCCGGGCGAGCCCGGAGCCCGCGAAACGCCCTGCTGCAAAAAGAAGGCGAGTTTCCTCTTCTCTTTTTAGCGCGCTCTCTCTCTCTCTCGAAAAGAAATCGTTTTTATTAAAGACGGTTCAGGAACAGTTTGGCAACATCGTTAACAGCTTGGAAGTTCAGCCCATATTTTCCAACACAAAGTAAAAGCAGACTTTAAGACAAGTAAAGAAAAAGATATGGTTTATGGAGAAAATAGTCTTACCGTATGTCTTACCCACATACACTGGTAATCAAAGTGTTTAGAGCAATAGTATATTATAATAAATAATACTAGTTTGGAACACACATTTTAATAATTAGACGAGGCACATTAACAGAGAGGATATCGCTTCTCCCTCCTAGTAATTGACTAGCGTGTCTGAGCACCCTGTGTATATCGTAACATGCACACTAGTTTTAAAATAATAAAAACATCGTCAAAATCCTAGCCTTTCGGCCTATATAAATTATGGCATCTTTTGAAATCACTTATTTATTGCTTCTGTCATTAACACCCGTTTGTTTTGTAAATTAAAAATTAGCGGTGAATTCCACTTCTCCGACCAGGAGTTGTGCTTTTTGATTGTTTTGGGTTTGATTTTTTTTTTTTTTTTAAAGCGCCGTGGCAGGAGGAAGGAGAAGAGCGCTGTGCTCGTCCGGACGGACAGACTAGAGCGGGCATTTTTGCACAGGGTCTGCACGGGTTTATACACACCCCTCTCCCCTG
>NW_009260022.1:5864542-5864989 GCF_000687185.1 Egretta garzetta | reverse complement strand
GGAAAAAGGCAAATCCACCGCCCCCCCCCGTCTCTCTCCGCTCTGTGCGTGTCTGTGCAGCCCGTCCACCTCGTCAGGCCGCCCCTGCAGCCCGGGGGGCGGGGGAGGGGACGGGCAGGCGGAGGAGGCGCGAGGGGGGGTCAGCTCAGACCATTTCTCTCCCTCTCGTACCTGGAAAGGACGATTTCCAAAAGTGTGAGCTCTGTGTCTGATCTTTGGCACAGTAAACCTGACTATTCCAGCCATTAGCCAGAGTCCAAGACTGATAGCCCTCCATTGATATGTATGTTTCGTGTCTTGGTTCCCCAGAGCCAAACGTTGAGACCATGTCTATGTACCCAGGAACGTGCTGGTAGGGGGTTGTATAGCCCTGGTAGAAGGACACTTCCTTCGCCCTGGAGGAGACTTCATTGGCGGGGACACTCGTGCTGGTCAGATGGAGACGTC
>NW_009260022.1:5862076-5863081 GCF_000687185.1 Egretta garzetta | reverse complement strand
CCCAGCCCCAGCCCTAGCCCTACCCCCACCCCCAGCCCCTGCCCCTCTGGGTCGGCTCCTGTTGCTCCTCGGTTGCTTAATTGCAGACACTCAACCCCTCTCTTGGGCGCGAAGGGCAACCGGTTGCTGCGAAAGGCGGCATCTCCGCCGGGAAGGGCCGGGAACCTCCGCGCCCGCTGGAAAGCACATAGCTGGGGCCGTGTTCACTGTCCCGACGGAGGCGACGCGGAGGGGGGGAGGAGTTTTTGGGAGCGGGGGGCGCGGAGTGCTAAACGGGTGCCAGGAGTCACCGCAACAACCGGATGGCAAACTCGAGTTCACGTTCATTAGCTCTAACCACTTAATTGCTATTAATCTTTCCTAATCAGCTAAGAAGTGAGCCGGACGTGATTACGTGTTTCGCTCGGTTGTAAGCCGAATCAGTATTTACTCTGGGGACATGAAACCCTACGTAATTAGGAGGACGGTTTGCGGAGGCACAAGTTTCTCATCCTTTCATGTCCCCGCACGGAGCTTTCTAGTGAAAACATTGCTAACACGCCGATGTCCCGAGAGACTTTACATCTCGGGACATCTTTCCATTTGTATTCCCATCTCCCGTCGCGTTTCCTCTAGCAATAAATGCGGTGAAGTCTTCTCTCCCGTCACGACATGTTAAATAAGGCCGCCGAAAGAAAGGAGCACCTAAAGCACGGCGTTTCGGAGCTTTTTGAGCTCCGTTACATCAAAGCAGACCACGGTGCAGCCGCGGCGACGCCTGCAGAGGACCTCAGCCCTGCCGAGACCTCTGCTCCGGCGGGATCCCTGCAGTGTCCCAGAAAACTGTGTCTTTGGGCGGGTTTATGACCAACAACTTCCAATTCCATAATGAGCCGTTTTGTGGAGGGTGTAGAAAACAGCACTGCCCTGCACGGCAGGATATTATGCACGCGAATAAAAATCATGAGCTCATGAACCAAGGTCGGATCTCTGAGAGCATCCACCCAGTTTACAAGTGGCAGGACG
>NW_009260022.1:5861094-5862055 GCF_000687185.1 Egretta garzetta | reverse complement strand
TTCCGTTGACACATTGCAGGAGAATCTGCGTAACACACCAGCTAGACAGCATCACTGTAGAAAGTGGCTGGGTTCTCCTCCCGGAAAAAAAAAAAAGTATCTTCTTTTTTTTTTCACCCTGAAATTATCTCATTTCCTCAAATACATTTGCCATGATTTAACACAGTGAGGACTCCACTCAAGCTTTTAGCATTTGCTGTCTGTCCTTCGCCTGGTCTCTCCCAGGAAAAACAACCGGTTTTTTTCATCACCTCTCTCGCCAGAATTCGCCGCTGGTAACTGTATCTTTAGGAAGTTGCTTCTCCTGTTAGTGTTTACTGCAGGGGGAGGAAAAAAAAATGTCTTCCAGGACAAACGGAGAACGCAAAGGAAGAGAAAAACAATCGATTTATATATTCCCCCAAACCTTCCCCCATGCTCACTGCGTTTCGTTGTTACCTTTTAACTTGCGTGGACTTTTAATAGCTAAACGGAACAGAAGAGCTTTCATTTTCCCCTACCCCCTTAAAAAAAAAAAAAAAAAGCGCCAGTTACGATAATTAAAAGATTTAATAGCAACGCGGGGAAAGTTGTTAAACTATTCTTTCCCTCCAGATCTGTGCCACAGCTCCTCATCTCTTTATTTACTTCAGCCTTAAAAAATCCAGTTGCAGACGGAGAAAGTTTTCTGGGGACTCGCCGCGCGGCCTCGGTGCGGGGCTTGCGGGCGGCTGCGCGCTGCGGGCGTTGAACTTGAGAGCTGAGGTCACGGTGCTGGCCGCTCCCTGACTCCTGCCCGTGCTCTGAGGCAGCGTGGGGACCTCGGGGACCCTGACCCGGGACGAGCTCGCCGACCTACACAGAAACACCGGCCGAGCAGCTTTGCTGCCGGAGGAACAGCTTTATCGTTTAAATTAAAACCTGTTTGTGCGCAAAGGCGGCCCTAGAAGACATCATGTAATCATTAACCTCGCGAAGCGAG
>NW_009260022.1:5859213-5860256 GCF_000687185.1 Egretta garzetta | reverse complement strand
CCTCTGCTGGCAGCCCGCCCCGCCGGGGAGGAGGAAGGAGATGTTCCTGTCCGTCTTCCCAAGCACGCTCCGAGTGGTGAAAAGCTGCCCGAGGTGCTGCTTGGCTGATTTAATACGAACTTAATTTCAATTAAGTTTCGTGACCTCTTTTCCCCGGCTCAGATTTAATAAACGAGCACCGAAATATTCTTTGATGCCTCGAGTAACAACTTCCAAGTTAAAAATTAAAAGAAGTTTGGCCATAGGCCTAAGCAGGTATTTAAACTTACAAGAACAACTGAGTGAACAGTGCCTAACAAAACCTCGTGTATTTCAGCGGTCTCTGTAACTTCCTCCCCCTTTGCCCACTAATGTCACTGTACTGCTGGAGGTTATTTAGGCTGGGATGTTGGTTTTTGAAGAACTATAAACTTATGCCGAAAGGGGTTTAGGCTATGCTGTTGTTTTTGGGAAAAAAAAAAAACCCAAACAACCAAACTCGATAAACGTCGGTGCAGTAAATGCATCTAGTTTGCTGGGAATATAAATGTCAGATGACTAGTTTATTAGTGCGTCGACGGTTTGGGGTGAACTGATTAACTGTGTGGCGGGGAACAGTTTTGTTACCTCACGTCTACTTAGCGGAAGATTATTAACGTCTTTTATGACATGTTATTTCCCTCGCATATGAATGTAGCTATATTTTAAGATACACTGTACATAACCTAAGGTATCAGTGTTATTTAAAGGGTGCAAAATATAAAATAACGCTAATAAAGATCATTCGCAGCCACACTTGCGTGTAACTAATTTTACTCACATTGAGGCTTTTCATATAGCCTTTTCCATCCGCTCTGAGTAGCATAAAGAGCGTTCCCTCCTTGTTAGTGGTGCAGTAACATTTCTGGAGTCTAAAGTTGTGCCGGCTTCCGCGGTGTGCACACGCCAGTGCCTTGGACGCCTGGTATCTCGGCTGCGGTTTGCAAGAGCGGGGGGAAAGATGCTCGCCCTGTCACCGCCTTTAGGAAAACAGACGAGGGCGCCAAACGACAGCAATAAACCCG
>NW_009260022.1:5858342-5859002 GCF_000687185.1 Egretta garzetta | reverse complement strand
CGCCCACCCTGAGCCCCTCTCCGCGCCCCTCCGCACCGCCCCGCTCCGCCACCTCGCCCGCGGGCGAGGAAAAGTTGGTATCTACTTCGGTCTGGTTTTGAGGCTGTAAAACGCAGGACACCCCACTGCAGTCTAAATTCACATTTCAAAGGGCTGACATAAAACGCTCATTAATGGAAGGCTGAATCTTGCAAACAACGCCTAGAATGTTTCCTAAATATTTGGTGGAATGTTTAGTGAGGCTTTAACACGTTATTAAAAAAAAAAAATCTGACAAGTATCCCATTTTCGAGCTATGAATCATGCGCAAGAGCACAGAGCTTAGGAGATGCGTGTGAGTAACGTTAGCGGGAACAGCTCTCCTCGCAAAAAATCAAACCCGCGTTTAATCACAGGAAACATTGAGGTGTTTCTCCGGGCGATGAAACTCAGATTCCCAAGGTCTAAATACTAGACGATGTGGGTGAAAAAAAGTCACGGCGAGAATACGGGCTGGGCAGCTATCGACGAGCACTCCAGAGATGCTAACGACAAAGGATTTATCTTCTTTTAAATGGTTGCCATCAGCGTCATTATCGCTAGCAAAGTTATCGCTGAAGGGAGACTTCCCGCCCGCGGCGCCCGCCGAGCGCGGCAGGCCCCGCCCCCCGCAGCACCCCG
>NW_009260022.1:5855377-5857819 GCF_000687185.1 Egretta garzetta | reverse complement strand
TTTCAAACCGGTGAACCTATTTTTTTTTTTTTTTTTGGCGGGAGGGGTGTGGGGTGGAGGGTAAGGGGGGGAGAAGCAGAGGGCTGGAGAGGAACCTGCCGGGAGGATGAAATGGCACGGCCGCCGAGCGTTTTAAATCACGAATGCGTTTAAAGTCCTTCGGTTATTTCCCCCACCCCGCCACACCGTACTACAGCGGGTGTTGTCCCAGAGGGGAGAAAAACCGCAGGCTAGCTTCGTTGATAAGCGGAATTATAGAAAGTAAAGAGGAGATCGTGTTTAAGGACGCGAGGAAGAAAAAAAATCTGTTAGAATTAGGCTATATTAGATTGTAATAAACATTTTAATTTCCAGGCAACTGCTGTAGGCGCGCTCGAATCGGAGCGCGCCGGCAGCAGGGGTCTTACAAAGTCTGGGGTAGAAGGAAGGTCCGCGCGTGTGAGGGGGTGCGTGGGGGTGTCAGTGTAAATTCCTAAATAAAAGTACTAATGCGGTCTGGAAATGGGAGGAAAGAGTAAAGAGCTATCAGCGGCGGGAGGTTCTCGGTCCTCCGGTCCTCTTCCAGCGTTTCCTCGCGTTGTGATCTAAAATCCGCCTTAGAAATCATAATAAAGAAAAGCATTATCTAATATTTAGCACGTAGTTCTGTCCGAGAACAAATGAGAAAGAAGCTGCATCATTAGGACCTAAAAGGCAACAAAACAAAAATCAGAGCATAATGATGCACCTAAATGAAGGGGGAAATGTTGCACAGCTCATTTTATTAATCAGACTGTCAATTCCACCCCAGAGGCCAAACCCCAGAGCAATTCAAGCAAGATCTGATCACGCTAAGGACAAGAGCTTTACTCCTCACTTCTTGTCTTTCTTTCTTTCCACCTGGATATATTTGTCTGCTCTGAAGCCGCCTTCATTATCCACTGACAGGAGCTTGTATTTATTTGCTTATAAACCTGTTACAATAAATGATTATTCGAACAGCGTCATTCGTACCTTAATGACGAGCACCACTTTTTGATGAATGACATTTCGGGCTAGAAAGGATGTATGGGTCATTTTGACCAGTCATTCCCTCGCTTTGGCATCCCACAATTTTTACGCCTCCCTCAAAAAGAGATAATAATATTTAGAGACACTTGCCGGGCTGAATGTGAATTAGCCCCTGCTGCAGCTCATCATTAGTACAGGACCAGCCCTGCAACTTTGACATTTTTTATAAAGCTGAGATGATGGAAAGAATAAGAAAAGAGATGATCCTGATGGAGAGAGGGCTGCACAGCCCTACAGCTGGCAAAAGGCTCGCGAATTTGTCAGACTCAGCTGGAAATGCGGTGCTGGAGGCCCTTGAAAATTCTCCGCACAGTGGTCGCCTCAGCCCGCGACTGACTGCCGCCTCCCTGCACAGCGCGATAGGGGACATCTCCGCCAAAGGCAAATTTGAAATAGACACTTTATTCAATCTTCAGCATCCGAGCAGCGAAAGCACCGTCTCCTCCGAAATCCCGCCGTCGGAAAGCAGGAAGAAAATCAGCCTTTATTCCGAAGTTGCTCAAGAGGCAGATATGAACAGCGATGTGGAGGTGGGCTGCTCCGCGCTCCGCTCGCCAGCCAGCCTGACTTCCTCCCAGCTGAAGGAAAACAGTAACAAAGGTAAAAACTCTTCCTTTACCGCCTCCGTCCCAGCCCCGCGCTTTGCCAACCGGCTTTAAAGCCCAAAGCAAACCCACCGCCACCGCCGCTGGCCTCTGCACCGGCGCTCTCTCTTCTGCGAAGACAGAGCTCCAGGCTGTGAAATATTGTTGCGATTACTGCGCTATCCCGATAGCCGAGACACACTGCCCGGGCAGCTCCCGGGCGGGTGCGTGCCTCCCGCTCCGTGTGTGTGTGCGTGCCCAAATCCGTTGGTATGTAGGTATATACCCAGAACGTATGTGGGCACAAATATCCACCCACCTATCTTTCGGGAAAGCTTTCTCCTTATTTTTCCTCGCGCTCTCGGGGCTCTCGGCGTCTCTCGAGCTGGATAGATGTGTATGTACACACACAGATTAAATTAGAGAGAGAGAGAGAGAGAGGGGAGTGAGAGGAGACTGTCCATATTTGTCTGTGTGTGTCCTTCCCTGTGTGTATGCAACGTGCCGTCCCGTGTCCGCCTGGAGGTAATTGGGCATTGTTCACTTTCCCCCCCGTTTATAACGGCGGGTTTCAAACAGCCTCGTCTCCTTCCCGCTTTGCGGGGCACGGTGATGGACGACGGTGGTTACTATTGCTGCAGCTGGGGAGGGGGGGCCCGGTGAGCGCGGGGTTTCCTAGGGGCCACAGTGCATGCCTTTTTTGTCAAATGTGCCAGAGAAAGGAAGGGATCCTCGACGTAACGCCGGAGGAAAAAAAAAAAAAAAAAAAAAAAAAAAACATTTTTGGGCCCCCCTTTTTTTGCAGCCC
>NW_009260022.1:5849706-5853263 GCF_000687185.1 Egretta garzetta | reverse complement strand
GAATGTGTTCCTGCCTTTTTTTTTTTTTAATTATTATTATTGGTATTATTATTATTATTTGGGTTTGAGTTCGACTAAACGGGAAACGTCTCTCCTATTTCCGTGGGAGAAGCGATCGCTAACGGGGCTGCCGCGGCCGGGCCAGTGACAGGAAGGGGAGTGCGAGATGGACAGGATGGGGAAAGGCTTTTTTAAAGCTCACGCTTCTAACTACCATAATCCTCGCTATCTGGGAAATACTTGAATCTCTCTAGGTGTAGGCTGTCGTCCTGAAGCGTTTACCTTCCAGACGCTTTTCTAAATTTATTATTTTTTTTTTTTCTTAGCGCCTTCCTCTCCTTTCGGTAAAACGGCTCTTGGATTTATTTCTCACGCATCTCTATCGCGCCTTTGCCTCTGAAAAAGCCACCAGTGGGTAACTGAGACCTGCTATACCAAACCACTGCTACTGGAGGGACTTCCTTGAACTTGAAGAAAGGCACATCAAAAACCACCAGTGTTACTGCCATGTCAATTTTGATGCTAATAATGTGCAGATTATGACGAAAATTGCCAATCATGTTCTCTGATGGACCTCCTTTGAATGTGGAATTGGAAAAAAGTTCCCCGCACAGAGACCTGCTGTCAAGTACTAACAACCCGCTAAGGGAAGTCATTAGAAGAGACAGATAAGAGACTTGGTACATAAAACATTGTTCTTGGTGCATAGAATGTATGTTATTTAATGTTATCTCCGTTACCTGAAGTGATTTCGCACAAGAAAGCCACTTTCTTATCATCTCAATTGCCAATTTTCATTTTGGTAACTTGGACGCCCCGGGTAGACTTTTCTCTGTTAAGTTGATATTCCACCAATGTGAAGAGCCTCATTAAATCAAACCCAGATATTTCCATAATGCTCCCTACAGAGCCACTTCACTCTTCACATAATGAGATGTTTCTGAAGAGTTGAAGCCCTCATCTAACTTGCTATTGCTTGTTTAGGCCCTGTGTGAATGTGAATACACACAGACACACGTACACTCTCACAAAAAAAAAAAAAAAAAAAGGGAAGGAAAAAAATATCTATTATATATTTCGAATAAGTGTCCTGAAATACTTCTATTTTTAAGACACTGGATTTTTTCATATTCTAATAACGAACTTTCAGGAAATTATTTTAAAGGCGATGCTGTTTTGTTCAGTGAACGTAAATCGTAGGGTTTGGGTTTTTTTTTTTGTTTTTTGCCTTTTTTTTTTTTTTTTTTTTTTGTCCGACGGGACAGATTTCTTGGGCGGGGGTAGGGAAGGGCAAAGGAGAAATATCCCCAGGCTCCTGGAGCGGATTCCTGACAAGACGTGTACATTTTCTGGGTAGAGAACTTTAAAGCACGGTAGAAGACACCTAACCCACATTTTTTTCTCATTTTGTAAAGAACGAATAGGAAGACTACTTATGTAAAAAAAAGCCGATTATACCAGCTGTTGTTCACTGAGTTTACATGGAAATTTTTTTATTAATATATAATTTAAGGCTAAAGAGACTAGACCAAAACGTAGCACTCTTTTTACCAGCTTAACCTTTTCGATCGTTGGAATCGTTTGTTCTGATCACACAAGTATGGGATGTATATATGACGATTTTGGCAATAATGTTTACATTTTTCCAAAATATAGATATATGGCTATTAAATGATCGACGAGGACGCTGGTTGGTAAAATTAACATAAATTCGTTTTATGTTAGGTCCGTTGGACCTGGTTATTATATGAAACTGTAAATAAAGTCTTTGTGCTTTAAATATTGCTGGCTGTACGAACTCACTGTAAAATATTTTACAAATGTGCAATAATTATAAAGCTTTGTATATTACGTTATTTATTGTGTTTGGTCATGTAAAATAAATGTTATTTAAATCAAAGCGAGATTATTTGTTTAAGAGGCTGCAAAACGTTGCGTACTGATGTTTGTTTTTAAATATGGCATCCAGGGTTATGAGAACTTCTTAAAACAACATCTTTAAACGCCTTTTAATACACATATCAGATGGATTAATTCATACTAATCAGTATTTTTACTGCGAATGCTATGCATTACTCATGTTTATAGCAGACGTGTGCTAAGTCCAAACATTGGTTTAGCATTAATTGGCTGGCTAAACAGATGCGCGTTTACAAATGGGACAGAGCTATTCCGCGGGAGGAACACCGGAGAGACGCGCTTCCCCCCCGCTTTTCAGCCTCCCCTCCCTGCCCGCCGGCTTCCCGTTTAGCTGAGAAAATATTCCTCTCTTCTCGGGCCGGGAAAGGTGCGCCTGGCCGTGTATTTACAGATCGGCCGTAAAATCGATATTCCGATGGCAAAATGCGAGAGTCAATGGTGTGTGCAAGGCAGTCTATTTCTATCCGATTGGAAAAGCGAGATGTCCCTTCCGCGAAATTTTCTTTCACCAACTGCTCACCCTGGCATTAATTACAACGACGCGGGAACTATTGGGAATAGGGAGGCTGCTATCACAAGCCATTTTGGCCCTGTAATTTACCATTATTATTGCATTAGCTCTAAATGATACAAGCTGATACTGTCTTTAATTGCAGTTTGGTTAAATATAGACTGGAGTGATCCCTTGGGCTTTTCTTAGATAAGTTCTTTTTTTTTTTTTCTTCCTCCTTTTTTTCTTTCCTCCTTTTTTTTTTCTTTTTTTTCTTTCTTTCTTTTTTTTTTTTTTTTCCTGAACGCCCCCCATTAAAGAAATACGATTATAGTTGCACATTTGGACTGGTGATGTATCACTCTGCTTTTCTGTGCTCTTTGCTAACGCGGGGGTTGTAACCCTTAAAAACAAAAGCATTGAGATAGATGGGAAAGCAAACAGGAAAAGACAGTGGCCAAAAAAACCCTGTCCAAAATAACAGCATATTTTTTTGTCTCTAGTGTGCAAAGAATGAAAAAATAATTCATCATAAAATGCAAGAAGACTGTCTGTCATCAAGCCCGAATTGTTTTTGACAAGAAAATAAATCTGTGGGTTGTTTAATATATTTTATATTTTCTTTATTTCGGCGCTAATAGAAAAACCAAATTAAATGTCCACCAGCGAGATAGAAATGCAAAGATCGATGATCCACCCCCTACTGTCCAATCACCCCTATTTAATTGACTGTATTTTCTGGGTAATTGAACTGCTTGTTGTAAATTGAAGATTTTATAGAAACGACATGAAAACTACATTTACTGACATTCATCGCATCTTTGACATTGATTATCTGATCAACGCATGTCATGCTAACCTCCAATTCTTCATTACACACTGTTTATGAGCTGTTACAGAAGAACTTGCTTGTTCCAGGGTGATTGATTGCCTTATTAACGCGTGTTCTTGTAAGTGTGACCGAACTGATTACGATGCATATGTTTAGAATAATGTTTCATTTAGCTGACTGCGAATAATGCAGGGTGACAGCTGCTGCGGGGAGGACAAAAACCTGAACTACAGGGCGCGTTGGGGACCAAAAACCCGACTTATTTAAGGTGGAACCGGGCGGCCGGAGGGCGGAGGGGAAGGGGGGAGCCTGGGG
>NW_009260022.1:5849048-5849357 GCF_000687185.1 Egretta garzetta | reverse complement strand
ATCACCCGGCCCTCCCGACGGTATTACGGTATTTAAAAGAATCTATTGAAGAATGTAATGGAAACGTAATATACTGGAGGCTGTAGTGGAAATTTCCCTGGCACAATCTGTCTTTTCACTCAACGAGTTTATAGGTTGACAGTAGGTTGTTTTTAACAATTCGAGCTGGAAATGGAAGAACGCTTACAAATGGAGCCAGCTCCCGACCCTCCCCCGGTTAAATAAACCTCCGGGCACCGTCCTTTCGGGGCCAAACCGGGGAGGGGGACAGACACCCACCGGCCGGAGCCCCCGGGCGGCCCTGACCCG
>NW_009260022.1:5846964-5847458 GCF_000687185.1 Egretta garzetta | reverse complement strand
GCGGGCGGCGCCGCCTCCAGCAGCCGCGGCCGGGGGTTTGTTTGAGCAGAGTTTACCCAGGGAAGGCGAAGCCGCTGCACTGTGGTGGGGGGGCGTGTGTGTGCGGGGGGGAGCGGGGGGGGTGCGTGTATATGGCGTGCGCGTTCTAACAACAAGAGGCAACACTCGGCTGGAAACCCTTCCGTGGGTTCTTCCAGCAAATTCCGGCTCTCTCCAAGAGGGCCAGCAAGTCGCTTCGAGGGAGCGCTTGATGTTTTCCGAGGCCGCAATTAATTACCGTCCCCAAAGAGAGACTTCTGATAAGTGTCCTTTACTTGGACTCCGTTTAGGGCTCTTGACTCATTATCTATGAGTGGTCTTTGTAGGAGGAATATTAGATGCGCGGGGCTGACACTCGGCTTTTACACGCTGCGCTGTACAATAGCCGCAGTGGCAGGGGGAAGTACTAATTACCTTAAGGCTAGCTAATAACGCCGTTTTCCGACATTGCCTCT
>NW_009260022.1:5846317-5846768 GCF_000687185.1 Egretta garzetta | reverse complement strand
CGGGGCCCCCCGGGGCAAGGGGGGGCCGGCCGGGGGGGGGGTCCCGGGGGGGGGGGTTGGGGGACACGGGACGGACACGGCTTCTGACTCCCCGCCTTGAACGGTGAACTCCAGGGTGATTGGAAAGGGCTCCTCTCGCTTCTGCTCCGTCATCTGGTGAAGCCATTTCGTGTTAATTAATCCCTACCAAATGATAAAACCAGAAACGACCCTCCTTTTCCATGACGAGAAAGTATATATATTTTTAATGATTTGGGTTGATTTCCTTACGAGACAGGGCAGGAAACTGCAGCTCTCCTTTATGTGCTGCCTCGCCCCCTTTCCCGGCAGGATTGCTCCCTTCCCAGCTCTCCCTTTCTCCTCTGGCACCGGCTCCGCTGCTCCCGGTGACCAAACCGAGCTGGGCGGCTCCGGGAGGGGAAACGCCAAAGCCCGTGTGGACGCCCCGCTC
>NW_009260022.1:5845016-5845663 GCF_000687185.1 Egretta garzetta | reverse complement strand
TCGCACCGACGCATCTCTACCGCGCTCCACATGCTGGGGTGCCAAGGGCGGTGTTTTAGAGAGGGTGCGAGGGGCAGCAATTCATACGGGAGAGCTGACAGTTCTTTGATGCGAAAATGATGCCCCGATTTTTACTCCAGAGTGCACAACCGAAGAAAGATTACGCCGTTTAAAAAAAGAGAAACTTAAGCCCAGATGATAATAGTAACGAGCCAAGGAGACAAGGTAGAGGGAAGCCAGTTTTACAACCAGAAAAGCAATCTCTGAAGGCCTCGAGCAGCCTATCGGGTCCGAGCGAGTGGAACTGAGTTCCTGATAAATCATGAGTGGTGGATGATCTCTGCAGCTAAGGGCGCTCATCCCCGCGCAGGTTCTCATTGCGGTCCCGGGGACCTGCGGTGCCCTTTGAGGGGAGGCCTCGGACAGCCGGGGAGGCCCTGGTCTCTACCACTCGTGTCTTGCTTTCACCAAGAAGGGGTCTCGTGACAGGGGAGAAAACAACCCAACCCCGTCTTAATTGTTTTCTTTATAAAATGAGGGACAGGTTCCAGCTTCAAGTCCTTTTTTTACAGACAAAAAAAAAGTCTACTCCCCTCCGCCCTGCCGGGACGCAAAGCAGGCAGCGCTGCCCGTCCCTGCCCGAAGCC
>NW_009260022.1:5844520-5844932 GCF_000687185.1 Egretta garzetta | reverse complement strand
CTGCCTACGCCCCGCGCCCGTACGGGCAAGGCAGGGGGTTTCTGCCAAAGGCACCAGCTGGTCCCAAACCTTCCTTTTCTAACCAGTGCCCGGGGATTATTAACACATTATTAAAACGCCGTTCAGAGCACCTTAATGAGAGCTTCACTTATTAGCGATGGGAGCGAATTTCAGAGATCAGTTAAGCCGCGTCTATAGTTTCCGGACTACGCAAATCAGGCTTTTACCTAATTGAATTCAACTTCTCTTGGCCGAACTCTTTATCCGCCAGAGTGGGGTGGTCATCGGGGCCGGAGCAGTTTTGTACAAGAAAACAAGCAAGCAAATAAACCTGATTCTAAGGGTAAACTCGTTTCGGGGTATTTGCTGTGGAGCGGAGGGAACTCGGGGGTGCTCGCCGGGTGTTTCCGCG
>NW_009260022.1:5838007-5844507 GCF_000687185.1 Egretta garzetta | reverse complement strand
CGCGGGGCATACCCCAGCCAGCTGGAAGGACTTTTTCTCCACGCTCAGCTTTTGCAGCCTACCGAACTTGTTAGAAAAAAAGAAGCTTTCCCTTTCCCCAACTTCCATTCTTTTGCTAGCACAGACTCTCAGCCCCTGTCGGGAAACCTCCACGCAGCAGTAATCAGGCAGAGGACAAAGCGCATCCTCAAGGCAGCTAAGAAAGGATCTGAAAAACTTCCGAGTAAAGAAACGCAAACAAATCCATTTCCCAGTGCAGATTTATGATGGCTTCCGTTTGTTTTGCTGAGCGCGAGTCAACCGGACGGGGAACCCCCGGCTCGCTTTGACAGTGAGCGAGTCTTAAAAATTACGGATCGAATCAAAGTTTCAGGAGCAATTGAAAAAGCGCTCCGAAAGCCGAGCCCGAGCCTTTCGGGTACCGCTCCGTGAGCACAGCTTCGGGGACCCCGCCGCAGCCCCCGGGGCACCCAGCCTGCTCCTCCAAACCCGGGTCCCTCCTAAGTCCCCGCTGCCAACCCTCCCTTTGCTCCACAGCCCCTCGGAAATCTGTTTTCCCGGGTCAGATCTATTTAGGACCCACCGTGGTCCTTCCCTCATTATACTTAATTTAAAACACCAGGAAGATGTTATTTGTTGTCGAACTAAATAGAACGTATCACCTCTAGTTAAATTTGTAAATTATATTATGCTGCTGTTCTGGCTTTGTTTTTCATAATTTTTAAAAATCTGAACAAATCAATTATATTAGCCATATGGCTTGATCATATCAGCTAATTTCCATTTTTTTTGCACAGTAATTGTTGTTTAAACACTGACAACTTATTAGTTAAGGTGTTTAGGAAAGATCTCTCCAGTCCTGTCTTATTTAAAAGATGATTGAAATGACTGAATACTCCAAGTAAAGTCATTAAACCATTCCTCCCCGTATTTTTCAGTTCCTGTGTATTTAAAGAGTCCACAACAGCAGTAGCTGAGCTGCAGCCTGATTTATACTTCTGGAATGGAGGCCATGAGACCATCAGGCTTTCAATTCAATCTATTCTAGATTGTAATGATTTGCTTAAAAAGGAGCCAGTTTTTGGTATGCAGCAGGTAAGTAGTCATTTTTCTTAGTTATTTTAAAGGTGTGTAGTATTGAGAATGTACAAGTGGTTCCACTCTGGCATTTGCACACTGCAAATATAAAACTTTACCCCTCAGTGATCTTAATACGTCGTCCATTAAATGTACTTACTCATTTAAATGGGAGTGTACTTAACTGCTAGACAGATGGTCTACAGTGCGCACAATTATAAAGCAAGGGTTTGTGTACGTTGCCATATTTTAGACTCCAGATTTCCTGCTTCCCTATACATTTTTGCAAGCAGTTTATTTTTCCATACAAAATACTAACACAGGTGGAGAAGCGGTCTGGAATTCATTTCTCCTGCTATCAGGGATCCAGAGCACAGTCCTTCAGGCAATCTTCTTAATTTTCTGACAAGGATTTTAACTACTTTGGTACTTCAGATTTTTAGAGCATTTTAAAAACCATTCTGAAATGCTCTTTAGCATGCTGGGATTTTAAATATTTGACAGACATTTCTGATCGTGTTTACTTTATTGAGTAAATGCTGAAAAAATATCTGGGCGCCACATCAGCAAGACCAAAGCAATGAGCAGGCAATGAGAGCTAGCAATTTTTTTAAGCTGTAGCGTACTACAGATGAAAGGAGAAAGTCGCAAAAAATGCAGAAAGTTAGGAAACACCAAAACGGAGGTTTGTGTTACAGACTGACTACGTTTGCTGTAGGCCTGTCTCACCCAGGTGTTCCCTCACGGATCAGCTAATTAAGCCTATACATTTATCTTGCCCAAGTAGGGGTCTCGGCAATGTTTCTCATGCAAGATGCCGACTCTGGGTTAAATACAGATTTGGTAATTTTCTGACCAGACTGTCTATGGTTCTCCTCACTCCCATTGCTGTGTACCTCACAAATTTAACAAATTAACTCTCAGAATGGCTTTGTAAAGCGAGGATTTAATTCCATTTCATAACTGGGATCCCAAACTTCAGAGAGACATGGAATCTGCATTCATTTTATATGTCCCACGGAGGATGCTGAGCTGATAATTTTGGTGTAGTTAGCAATGTTATTTGCTCATTGCAAAACAAAATAGTGGATGTGATTTAAAACCTTAACATGGGAAAACCAGCTTGAAACCCATGATGAAAAGCTGGATTTAAATGTTGCGCTTAGCATTCTGTGGAAGTTCTGTAGCGAGGCAGAGGTTGAATTACATTAATCAAGGCAGCATTCATCTATCCTGTGAGACCAGCCCTTCCTCAGCATCATTTAACTTCTCCAGCAAATGACTGGGATTTTACCGATCTCAGACTTTCACTATACAGCTCTGAGGCACTTTCAGAGGAACCCGTGTCTGCCCCGGATGAGTTCAGCCATTCATGCAGCAACAGAGATTAGGATTTTATCCTCCATGACTGCATCATGGTGCAATCACAGCTGGCGGAGTAGGGTGAGATAAGGCTGCATAAATCACCCTATAAGCATCAGTTCCCAAGTTCTGAATGCTTGACTTTTCAATCATAACTTCCTTTTGAAATAGCTCTTTGCATCCAGTTTCCTGCATTAAAGAATCAGTAGATGACCAGTCCTTTCCCCAGAAACTCTGAAAATGAAATGATCCCCTTTCCCTGACGTGATCTGTCAGTACCTGGAACGATGCTCGGTGGACCTGCTAGGGTAGCAAGCAGAGGGTATGGCCATCAGGAGCTGGCATACATACTGCCATTTTCTAACAGGAGAAGAACACCAGAGTTCAACTGTCAGATCAAGAAGCAAGTCTGTTGTGAAGGACACAGACCCCTCTCCTGATGTTTCCACCAACTCTGACCCCTTCTGTTCATGTTAGGTTTTTGCTCATCTCCTTCCCCCAGTGCAATTGCAGACTGTCACTCCTCCTGCTGACCGTCAGAGCTTAGACCTTTCAATTGTCCCACATAGTTGCTGTGGATCTGATCTAAAATTCAGTGAAATCTTTGGGATTTGGATCAGACCTACATGCCTGCAACTGGGTTATATGATTTAATATTAAAAAATTGTCAAATTGTCAAAAAAACCCCCTCAAATTGCTTTTTTGCTAGTCACTTTTAGCCACTTAGCAGAAATCTGGCTGTGCTTAAAGAGAAGGTATGACCTGTGGATGAGCCATCCAGGTCAGGGGAAAGAATGGAAGACTGAAAGTAGCATAGCTTTTTTCACAGGCTTGCTAGATACAGAATCCATAGTTTTGAGGGGCCTGGGTGCTCTTGTTAACACAAACAAATAAGCAAAGAATAGACTGTCATTTCAGTTTGCTGTAGGCTTACTCATTGTCACTATGGGTTTTTCATTTGGAACCTGGAAGAAGCAAGTCCTAACAAGCAACAGATTTAAAAGCGACATGAGGGATTTGATACAAAAAATGCACTGTTCATGGCACAAAACTATTCAACTTGTGGAAACCTCTTTGTAGATCTGTCATTACATGTTTGCAGTTCTGATAAGGTGTTCAAGGAAGACACAAGCTGCCACAATTCACATTGTACCAAAAGGCATGCTGAGGCGCTGAGCTCTTGCATGACATAGAGCAGTCCCATCTCGGCTGACTTTTTCTTCGTCCGCCTCTTTGTCCAATATTGGGAAACTGTGCATGCATAGTAGATTGGTTTCACTGGGTTTTGGTCAGACGGGTTGCCTTTTATGTTCCACGAGGTTTGTTTTACTGCCCAAACCAGGGAAATGTAAACTCTAGAAGAAAGTGTGATTATCATTTGGGAAGAAAAAATACAGGCCACACTTTGAATACTGTGTTCAGTTTTGGGCCCCTCACTACAAGAAGGATGTTGAGTTGCTGGAGCATGTCCAGAGAAGGGCAAAGAAGCTGCTGAGGAGTGGCTGAGGGAACTGGGGTTGTTTAGCCTGGAGAAGAGCAGGCTGAGGGGAGACCTTATTGCTCTCTACAACTACCTGAAAAGAGAGTGTAGTGAGGTGGGTGTTGGTCTCTTCTCCCAGGTAACATGTGACAGGATGAGGGGAAATGGCATCAAGTTGCACCAGGGGAGGTTTAGATTAGATACTAGGGAAAATTTCTTCACTGAAAGGGTTGTCAAGCATTGGAACAGGCTACCCACGGAAGTGGTTGAGTCCCCATCCCTGGAGGTATTTAAAAGATGGGTAAATGAGGTGCTTAGGGACATGGTTTAGTAGTGGACAGGTACGGTTGGATTTGATGATCTTAAAGGTCTTTTCCAACCAAATGATTCTATGATTCTGTGATTTTCAGAAGGAAGCATAAAGGCCCCAAAGCTCATCTGTATATGAGAAGGAAATATGGTCAAGGGACTAACTGAATTCTGTGGCATAGTCTTCACATAGATCAACAGGCACATTGCATTAGCTTCAGTGTCTTCCAGATTTACTTTTGGCTACACTTCAGTGTTGATCAGTCCCCAGCCACACCACACAACTATTTCAAACATAACCCAGAGATCATGTTGTCCATACAGATTTAAGAGCTGGGAAACAGAAATTGGTATGCATCAGAGCTGTCATTCCAATTCTTGGGGTTTGTCCAACTCTTGGGGTTTGGGCAACTGCCGTTGGACAGACTGTAACACCTTCATTACTCTCATGAGTTGGTCAGTTAAAAAAAATTCTGTCAAATATGTGAAATTCACATTTCTGCCAGTTTGTCACTTCCTAGACACGTATGGAAAATGCTTGAGGAGGAATATTACCAATCAGTCAATTATCAGCTTCGGACAAAGAAAAGTGGGCAAGTGAATGGTGTCTTGTGTTTTAATATCTGCTCCGATTATACATCTGTGTGCTTCATTGTATTATCTTTACAGAGCTGCCTGTGACCCATTATCTAAACATATGTATGGAAACACAGATATCTTAGGAATTTGTATAAGTTTAAGAAGAGAAAGGGTGAGAATGGAGGAGACGGTTTGGTTTGAAGGGATTTGAAATCATCGAGAGAAAAAAATATCATTTTCTTCAAGGAAAGAGGTTCCTATTTTTTATTGTCCATCCTGTCCCTGCTCATCTTTGTGGTATGTTGCTCATGGCAGAGTCCTAGACTGTTGAAAGGGGACTAATCCAGTCAGACACGTGACTGAGGAGGAAAAAGTAGGACAAAGGATTCCTGACTTACATTTGCAGCCAGTCAACTTCATAGAGAGAGTAGCAACATTTTAGTAAGCTAAAAGCGAATAAAATTTGTTTTTCAGACATGCACTGAATCATTTCTAGCTCCTTATAAAGCATTATTTGGTTGACAATGTCTCTTAAAATATCTGTTTATGAAATGCACTGTTACTTCATGAAATTTACCATTTTGCTCCATGAAAAATAGCCCTTTTTCTCCGAAAAAAAACCCAACGCGGACTTAGCAGCAGAATCTTTAATGTCAAGAAATGGGCAAGATGTCAGTTTTATGCCGCATCAGAAAGACAGATACATATATTTCACCATTTCTCCTATCCTATTTATGATTGTTGCAATCACAAATAATGTAGCCGAGATCTAGTATCTACTTGACCTGTATGTATTGCTCCATCTTGCTCCAAGGGTAACAGCACTTTATCATATCTATGTCTCTTCCTCGGGTTTTTACCTAGTATTTAACTCTGTCTATTCTTCAGGAGCCCAGGAGCATGACTCTAGTATGTAGTGCTTCCCTTTAAAGGAACTCAGTTGCTGTGCAAAGGCCACATCCCAAATCCACCTGGGATTAACATATATGACATGCTTCTTATTAAAAAGCTGGAATTCACCACTTTTTGTCTGTGCACGTTCCAACTTAGATGGCACAACTGAGATGATAAAACCAGTGTGTGATTTTTTTTTTTCTGATGGGTGGCATGCCATATGTTGTAACATGTCACAGTGCCTTCTCGTATTCTGTAAAAGCACTTTCTGTATCATGTTTTGAAACTAAACATTTGTTTAACTAAAATAAAGACCATTTTTAGCTAAAATTGCATTTAGCTTTCATGAACTTAATCTCAGTTCGCATATTAATTTACGAACTATTATTTGCCTTTGTGAAGAAAAAACGTATTGCTGTGCAGATGGGTCTGTGTAATTAGTTTGTAAATGAAAAATTCCATTTAAGTTTTCATAGATCTTTTGTGTATCCTTGAATGTTGGATGTCCTACTTGAACACGTGATTACACATATAGGTTCCACAGCTCATTTGTGGTCAGATTGTGACTTTTTGGGAGCCAATTTTTTGGGAAAGTTTATCTCCATCTCCATCTGTCTCTATCTCCCTATCTTCTATATCATCTCCTGGTACCTTTCTCTTGACAGACCTCTGGACAATGTCCTACTAGGCTTACCTTGGGCTGCTGCTAGCAGTTTTCCAGGTAAAAACCCTTCCTGTCCTATAGGAAATAAGGCGTATGAATATTCCTTCGCTCAGCTATTAGCCTGGTTTCAAACTG
>NW_009260022.1:5818597-5837983 GCF_000687185.1 Egretta garzetta | reverse complement strand
TTCCATGTTATTATCCTTACATTTCATCTGAGTGCTAAATGCATGGAAGTGGTTACTGATAATGATCTAGTTTGGGTACTAAAATATTTCAAGAATTTCCCCTCTATCTTTGAGAAATATCACAACATTTGTGTAGTCATTCCGGTCTCACTTTAAATTTATTGCATGTTTTGAGGAGGTTTCTCCAAGGATTTGGAACATAATTTTTTTTTTCTGAAAGACCCTCTATAACTTATCTCCTTTTTGAATTTTTCACTCTGGAGGGCAGGGTCTATACCCAGGTAGTGAAAGAGCTTCTGTAAAAAATTCTGTTCCTTACTGAACCCATCAGAAAAAGTGCCTTCTATCACAAGTTGATAATACTGATCAATTAAAGCAAGAGAAGATAAATTGTTACTTGAGTTTGGTTTGATAAACGTTCACCAGCTACCTGAGAACAGCTACTTACAAAAGTAGGCAGAGATGATATTGCAGTAGAATGAAGTTAGGAAGTGTGGCCGCACGTTGGAGAAGTAATGCAGGTGGGATTTGCCATAGGATCCTTGTGCAGCATGAAGGTGGATGACATTTTGCTTATTGCTCTGCTGGATGTCCCACTGCCTCCACCTCAGCCCTGGGATCAAAATCAAGCACGTTGTCAGCAAGCATGATTTCTGAGATGCTAGAAATAAGTTTTATGAATTATATGACCCACTGCCTGACAGGGATTTTAGATGAAGCACCTGGGGTAATGGCAACTGCAGTACTGAAGGAATCTGTGCAAGAAATGAACTACACAAGGCAGAATGTGCTTTGCTTTTGCTCGGATCGCATACTGTGTTTGGGCTTGAACTCCATTCCTTTTCTTGCACCTCTTGTAACGTATTAACATCTTTGTTGGTCATGCTAATGAGATGAATAAAACTATGTTTTTCTGAATGTATTACAACTTCCCTTCTATCTGTAAAGAAACAAGGAAACAAGGATTCACCGGAAAAGCAGCTGACTATTGTAGTCAACTGAGGTAATACCCTGGCCCTAGCTATTCATTATAGAAAAAATATTTTGATCTGTACTTGATTTACCAACAGTATCATCACTTGACCTACAAAAAAGGTCTGTCAGGGACAAAATAACCCAGGCCCATTAGCAAATCCTCTGATTATAGCCCTTTATAGTCTCATTATAACTGGCCCTGAGAAAACACGTTGCAATGTATCTCTCGCTGGGCAATCAGGGTGACTCATTAGAGCTACAAGGCACGAATACAAACACAAACAGCATCCTACCACTGCTCACCCTCCTGTGAATCAGGGTATATCACGGTATCTACACTGCCCTGTCTGCAGTCCATATAGTCACACTCTAATGACCTTTAAACAAACTAGGGGTGTAGCTCTAACAGCTCAGCGCCAGGTGTGAATTACATGACCCATCCAAAAACCTGGGTGTACACCATTGATTGATGGAGTTGATGTTACTCCACGCTGAGCACCCTGCTACCCTGGCTACGCAGCCACACTGTCCAAGCCTAATGAGTTTAAAGCTAGCTCAAGAGTGCCTCCATTTGAATGCATTTTAGACATATCCTTGAAATTGCCCGTGCTTTCAGATCTTGCTTTGTGTTCCTCTGTCGGGTGAAGTATTCTGCAGTCATCTTTATTGTTTCCTGTGGAGCTACTTTAAATAATGTAATCAAGATGCATCTTGTCTGACAAACTAGACAGATCAATTAATTCTGTTTCCTAAGGTGTGGAGTTTCCATTAGTTTTTGATTGATTTTTTTGTCATCCTTGGTCCATATTTTCAGCACATATTTCAGTGTGGATGCAGAGTAGAGCTACTGGGCCTGGACTGTTCTAGTGCTGGTCTCACTGATGCTGTGAATGAAAATGAAATCAAGTCCCTGCTTCATCTCATTATACCTGAGACAGAGTAGGCATTAGTATCTCAATATGGAAAGAAACGCTTCAGTACTAGCTAAGCCTCAGATGAAGCACGTGACCTGAGGTTTTGGGTGAATAAACAAGGATGTGGTACATAAGCTGGCTCCACTCTTTCTCTGAGTGGTAGGCTGGCTGCCTGACCAGAGCCTTTCACAGAGGTGAAGTAGCTCATCTGGGTGGTCAGAGGGCTACAGACTGATGGTCATTTAAAATGCAGGTTTCTAGATGAAATGGTGGACATATTTTGAGATTCATTTCATGGAGGAGAAAATTAATTTTATTAATTAGCATGGGTGTGCCTACCACAGAGTTGTAGTTTAGTATG
Organism: Egretta garzetta; assembly: GCF_000687185.1. Lineage (NCBI taxonomy): Eukaryota > Metazoa > Chordata > Aves > Pelecaniformes > Ardeidae > Egretta > Egretta garzetta. The sequence goes on along the minus strand of NW_009260022.1, from coordinate 5,835,733 downwards.
CATTTGAGGAGAATATTCCGGTTGTCTACCTTTTTGTGCCTTTCTTCACATGGTAGGCTAACCACAGGGGACACCTGGATTCATTTCAGATGAACTAACCTGGACAGTATCTTCCTGTACAGCAGCCACAAATGGGTATTCAGCCCACAGGACTGAGATAGAGCTAGCAGAAGTAGAAAAGCCCTGAAATATGTAGGATGCAGCTGTCAGGTCCTAGCACCATTTGTTTGCACTACTTGCTAAGGGAGGCATCATCTGTGAGTCTTGCTGGCGGGCGGGCAGGAGGAGATGCTTCTAGGGTTTATTCAAAGCTGCTGTGACTTTTCTCTTTTGCTCTCTTGCTGAAAACACTTTCTTTGTTTATTTAAGCGAAGTATTTTTCTTAAAGAAATTCTGGGGATATATTATGATACCATCAGGGCAGCGTGTTCCTCCCTGCCTCAGCCTCCATCTCCTTGAGAAAGAAACTGTGACATTCTGCCAGTTGAGTCATCCAACTCAAGGTTCAAAGTAAGCGAGAAACGGTCTCAAAATCAACACAGCTAAACCAATATTTGAATAATTAATGAAAAATTAAGTGTTTTGTCAGCAGTACAAACTATGGCATGTTGTGGCATTCTAGCATGCATTTTTCATTACAGTCGGTGTTTTTCAGCTGAGCGCTAATAGTTGCCATCTTGCTGGAAAGTAAAGTAATCTGTGGCACTGGCAGGTGGGAGGCCAACGTAAGAGCATGAAAACCTTTCTCAGTCATCTTTCATATAGCTTTAACAATCAGAAGAAAAAGTTTTATTATTTAAACAGAGCTTTAATATAAATGTTGCATTAAACTTTGCTTAAATAATAAAGCTTTTTTCTTCTGACCGTTAAACCAATATTAAAGCAGGTTGGAAACGAGTTTACAGTTTCTTCCACCAGGTTCTCACACTGCTAGTATACATTTATAACTGCTCCCTGGCCTGTCTCTTCTGTGTATTATAAACTTCTCCCATTTACTGTTTGGGTGATACGGAGTACCCCAGCTGAGAGCTGATGGAATTACCTGTACAGTAAATGAGAGAAATTAATGATGCCCAGAAGAGATACGCAGGGAAGCCATCGTAACTGTGTGATAAAACTCCAGTGTGTTTCTTGCTGGTGCTGCATAGCTCGGTCACTCTTGCAAACATGGTGTTCTTTGGGTTTCCGGTCGGCATATCCTCAGTCTGGGGGCAAGCAGAAGAGAACGGTTCAGTCAGAGCTGGTTTTGAAGAGAGCGGTGTTGAAGAGAGCAGCACAAAGCCTCCAGCGCTTGACGTGCTAAGGCTTTGCAAAAAGGTGAAACCTGTCTGGGGGATGGCATGCAGGTGCTCTGGGGTGTTACAAATGCAAATGCATCGCTTTCCAATGAGATGTTCTTTGTAGCCTTAGATGTAGATACACCAGGTATAATTGAAAAATGGGTTAATTAAAGGTATTTTGTGGATTGAAATAGTACTCTATCCTCATTGAGGAGTGTCAAACACATGTTTCGCTCCAGCTAGTAGATGGTGCAAAATGATCTGGTTTGTAGTTGCTGCAAGAGCCTTCATTTGTAATTTTTTTTTTTGTTGCTTTTGTGGAAAGATGTCTTCATAAGTAATATATGTCCAGTAGTATAGGACTTTTTATGAAAATGAAACTATTTTGCATTTATTTTGACCTAGGTATTGCATGGTCTGTCTGGAATTTTATTGTTTATGTTTGTCGTTCTCTTATTACGTAAAGCTTAGACTGACCCCATTTCAGTATCAGACTTCATATTGTCATGAGGTGTCATGGTTTAACCCGGCTGGCAACTCAGCACCACGCAGCTGCTCGCTCACTCCCCCCCCTCCCTCTGTGGGATGGGGGAGAGAATTGGAGAAAAGAAAAGAAAAAAAAAAAAGACCCGTGGGTTGAGATAGAGAAGAATATACAAAACGAATGATGCACAATGCAATTGCTCACCACCCGCCGACCGATGCCCAGCCCGTCCCGAGCCGCAAGCAGTCCCCGAGCCGCAAGCCGTCCCCGAGCCGCGAGCGACCGACCGAACTAACTAACCCCCCCGAGCATGACGTTATATGGTATGGAATAGCCCTTTGGTCAGTTTGGGTTAGCTGTGCTAGCTGTGCTCCCTCCCAGCTTGTTATGCACCTGGCTGAGCAGGAGAAGCTCAAAAAGTCCTTGAGTAGTCTGAGCACTACTTGGCAACAGCTGAAAACATCAGTGTGTTATCAACATTCTTCTGGTACTAAATCCAAAACACAGCACTATGCTAGCTACTATGAAGAAAATTAACTCTATCCCAGCTGAAACCAGGACACGAGGACATGACTGTTTTGTTTTGTTACCATTTGATAGGGGACCTCTAGCCCCTCCACTATTGTATATGTATGTCTTGCTGTCATCTCATAATTTCATCGCTATAAAATCTGTCTGTTAAAAAGGTCAAATTAAGTCCAAATGATAATCCATCATTCCGACTAGAATTTGCATTTTCTGAAATTTAGATTAAAATACAACCCATATTAAAAGGGTGGCCAATTTATGCCAATTATTTTTGGCAGCCACTGTTATTCAAATGAGAGAATCTGGGGAAGGAGATAGCAATCCTGCACAGAGAGGGACCACATAACCTTTTTTGTCTCTGGCCTCTCACCCCTCAAAGACAGGCTGGCCTTTTCATTAGCTGGTACTTCTAGAGGCCAAACCAAACTGCCTTGCCGGCTGAAGCAAGAGCACAGGCCACCATGCTTCACCTTGGCACAGTCTTGGAAAACTTAAAGGATACGGCCTGGTATTTTGAATTTTGCTTGTTAGAATGCTTTTACCTTAATATTAAACTAGTAATTCTCAGGATTTCTGCATCAACCTCCCTCCCCTTTTCTTTTAGTAGCCCCTAAAGACCTTTTCCCATTCAGCAGTATGGAAATAGCAGGTGCCTGCGATGCCCTGACTTGAGTTCATGACTCCCCAGTTGAAAACCAAAGCACCGGTTTTGTTGCTAAAAGACTGCCTGGGCTGTCTGTGAGATTTTTAACAATTCCAGCTTTTTGGGGGGGTTACTGCTTCTGTCAGAAGAGCAATTCAGAGTGTTCACTATTTTGAAGACACATCGGGCTTCACATAATGCGCCTACAACACAAAAGAATAACCACACAAACCAGGAAAGTCAAATCTAAGCAGAATCCTTAAAGAATATGAAACATTACAGGGAAACTGAGAACTCTGTTATCCTGTGAAGTTAGGTATAAGAACCGTCCTTCCTTTGCTTTTTAAAAAGTCAGTAGCTCTTCCTCACCTATGCAAATAATTCTCCATGTATATAATGTAATTCAGGAGTATTTTTTCTTTTATTATATTTATTATCAAAATATTTGTATAAAAAATGATGTCTCTATTTCTTCCCATTTATTTTATAAAGCATTTATGTTAACAAAACGCAGTATTTGTTACATTTTAATTACAGTATCACTCTTCTCAAGCCCTCTAAATGGACTAATTTCAGTGAAATAAGCAGAAAAGGCAGATTTTTTTTTTCATCATAATCTCTTCCTCTTTTATACAACTCTTCAGCCAATGATGCAAAACTAATTATGGAAAATTAGAAATGCTCACAGTAATGCTGTAAAATAGATAAGTTGTATTATCCTTACCTGAAAAATGGAGTAACAGCGACATGCCCCGGGTGACAAGCCAAAGACAGATTTCACAGCAAAACCAGAAACAACTTTTGAATCCCAAGGGGGCTGTACTTTCTCCCATTAAACATCTTAAACCTGTTTTCTGCCAAATAATCCTAGCAGAAAAAAGCACGGGACAAGGTATATGTACTGCTCAGAAAATGTTCAACATTTTGTGAGAAATGTTATTGGAGGTTTCATTTCTTCATTACACGATCTGCTTCCCTTAACTACCTAAAAACCAAGAAAATGTAGCAAGGCAGAACTACGATTGAACGTGAATATTTGTTAATTTTATTTCTTTCCCTTTAATATTAGTATTTACTAACTTTATTTATCTCACTTGTTTGGGAGTTCTTTCTAAGAGAGCTAAGCTCTCTCTGTAGCAAGTGGCTGAACCACCCGGGACCCTCAAGAGAGCACTGCGGTGTTGTAGCAGCAGAAGTCAGTCATGATAGGGCTGGTGCACCTCTCGCTGAGGACCTGAGCTAAAGCCTAATGAGGTCAATAGGCATCTCTGTTACATAGACTCCTTTGCAGAACACTAGCTCAAGGGATAAGCACAACTCAAAGCATCAAAATAAAGCTTTAACAGGTGTAAGCAAGGCACAGTCCTAGGTGAGTCCCTTGCTAAAGGAGGAAATTTCACTCCAAGGAGAAGCCTACTATTTTGATAATTCTTTTCTAACTCAAGGGAAAGAACCAAAACTCTTAGCATTTCCTAAAAAATTGCATTCATACACTGGTAAAAAATATGATGAAATAGGAACGCACCATCTGAAATTATTTTCAAGCACAATTGGCCAACAACGTGTGTTTTTTTCCCAAGGCACTTTACCAAAGGAATCATTCACTGGCCTTTTATCCTTCAAAGTCTGGTATTTACAAGTGAAGCTGCTGGCTGTCTAATTGCAGCTCATGAAAACATCACACAATCTCATCTAATCTCTCTTGGTCGTTGCTATATTTAGTTTTCTGTGGGATAATTTACATATACCTGAACTGAATTCTAACTCAGGTTAGCGGGAAAAAGAAAAGAAACAAAATCCCTAATGAGATTTGCATGCACATTTTTTTCTAAACAAAAAGGTAAAGAAAACACTGCTCTGTGCAGGTACAAGAATATCTATCCCTACACTACATAGAAAAAGTCAACAGATCAGAGCCAGTGTTAGTGACATCTAAAACAAGCGATAACTTTTCTTTTTATACTTTCAGTGGGAACAACGCCTAGTCACACCAAAACCATCCTACTAAAAGGATGGCTTTAAGTCAGGTCAGATGCATTTTGCAGACCTGTCCAATCTTCGGCTCCATGTGAGAGCCTCACTCAGGTGATCCCCAGCGCAAGCTCTCCCTGGATGCTGCCTTGCACCTTTGCAGCACCATGTCCTGGCTTCTCTCTGGCTTTGGTCAGCAGAAAGCCCAAACTCTGTGTATCCAGTGTTGAGGACCAAAGAAAACTCACTGCTGGCAACAGCTCTATACAAAGCAAGAAACAGACCTCAGCGGGTAAATGCAGGGATCAGTTCACCCCTCCATTGGCAGGAATTACTTTTATTGACCAAGGTCACATCTTGAGCTCCATGAATGAAGAAAAGCCTTCTAAACGTGGTTCTTTCTCTTTATGGATGGAAGAAGATCGTTATCCCTGAGTAATACATTTCCCCGTCCTTACAGTCCCTGCCAAACACCCCACCAGCCTGGGGCAATGCACATGGTGGGAGAAGAGGGAGATGCCACAGCAGGGAAAGGAAGGTGGTGGTACGTAAACGGAGTATGAGCCCTATGGTATTTTCCTGTGGGACAAATATTTTACCCCTGCAGAACATGCCTGTGTGTGGGAAAGCTAGTGGGAAAGAGAATTTAAATTTCAAATTCCCCTGAGCAATCAAAAGACAGATGAACAGAAATAGCAAGTGGAAATCAAGAATCTCACTTTTGCAATAAAAGATTTTATAGTGGAATCAACCAAAATGTATATCAGAATTAAGAATCTAGCTCTGAATGCTTTTTGCTTTCCGAGGATCAAATGCAGTTCCTTAGTATTAATAACCTTTTAAAACTAGTTGATTTTTCCCAGGTATCTCACAGCAGATGAACTTGGTTTCATTTGCAGAGTCAACACATGCCAGTGATACATGTGGAATGCACGTTTGAAAAAGTACTTTACAAAAGAGCAGTGATGTGTGCTTGCCTTCTCTTTCTGAATGTGTATTATCAATTTGCTTCCCGGCTGTCTGTGTGATATTTTTAGATCTTCTAACTACCCATTAAAAATCTAGACAAGCCCTGGGTCCTTTTGTCTTTCAGGTGCTGATTTCTTCCTGGTAATCTTAATCTGAATATTATTTATTCACTCTCATCCCTTTAACAGTAAATCCTGGTTTATGGGAGTTTATTTGCTAACTGAAATTAGGTGATGTATGGTTATAAGGCACAATAGGTTTCGAGATTAAATATGCCACATGAAGAATTATCGTAGAATCTCTATTTCCTGGAAGTTCACCTTTGACTGTCAGTGTTACTGTAATTAATATTTTTAAAGATTCTGGTTTTATTTGTGTTTACTACTGCCATAAGGCAGCATTTAAAAGTGAGCTTTCTATTATTTTTTTCCAACACAGTTGTGATGTGTTGATGCTGTCATAGCTATGAAAGTTACTGTTCAGTGTGTTGTCAGTGCTCTACTTCACAACACTGCAACATCTATCTACCTATCCTGGTTTTGCTGGAACATACCTTTTAATTCTTTCAGCAGAAGCTTCTGACCCACCAACTATTTCATTTTTATAAAGACTAAACGTGAGCTCTCTTAGGATGGTCTCTTGTGCCATATGTTGTTCAAGGCTTTTTCTCTGACAGTACTTGAAATGGCAGTACAAATGCAAAGCATGGAGACTCTTCCCAAAGTACTTCCCTGAGATAATAGTTCCCTCAGAGAACATTGTGTTTAATAACTGCATTTTGAAATGATTTGGTATAGTTTTTCAGGAAATGCAGAAGGCCTAGTGCAGCTTTATTGCATAGGAGCTCACTCTGTTGACCATAATAGGAGCTCCAATTTATGGGCAAAAATGCTCTTAATGACACATACAATTTCAACATACACATTTGCTTTTGATTAAACTCTGTAACACATTGGTACACCCATGTAGAACTGACATTTGTCTTTATGAATCTCATGTAAAATGACACTTTGAGTCATGCATAAGGAATTTACAAGAAGAACATGACAAAACAATGTCCTTTTTGTGAATAGAGCCCATATTGTAAGCTTTTATTGCTTTACCAGTAATACATAATTAAATATGTCTACAAAGTCTGGCTTTGATCCTGGGGCTTTCTTCCCTGGGTTTAAGCTAGATACAGTTCCTGTATCCATGATACGACTACATAGTAGGTAAGGTTTATGTCCAGCCTGTACTTTTAAAATCAAGTCTCTTGTGAATTCATCGTTCTCTAAACACAATCTCAAAGAACAGTTTAAAGCTACAATAACATTAAGATTTAAAGTCAGAAGGTCTAAGAAGAGATTAAGAGTGAAACATGATCGCAGGCGGACAGCAGCAGATGGGACACATCTCAAAGAGCAGTCCTCAGTTGCTAAAAGGCAGTATGTACCAGGGGGCATGTTCCTGCACAAGCCAGGCTCAGCTACCTACTCAAAACCAGCAAACCAGCTTGGCTCCAGGGGCTCCTTGACTGGCACAAGAGGTGAAGCTCATTCCCGGTGAGGTTACAGAAAAGCTGAACAGGGGAAAAAGAATTTGGAATTCCATAGAAATAGAATGGAGAAATCATTAAAAAAATAATTTGTTCATGCATCTTCATCCCTGCCATGTCATTGCTTTGCCAAGTTTTTCTTAGACTGAAAAATTATTAACAGCTGACACTTATTTTGGTTTTAGCTTGTCCTGAGCAATCGCTTGACTGAGAAATTCTATGGGGCAAATTACAACTATTTTGATTGAAGGCAACTAACTCCAGCTTGCCATAGTGAGAAGTGGCTTGATTTTCAGAAGTATACAGCATCTGGAGTTCCTTCATAAAACTTTTGAAGGTAATAAATATCCATTTATTTTCTTGACAAAATTTAGTCTCCAGTGCCTCTATTCTGTTTTGCTTCATAATATTTACTTTCCAAGGTTGATTGATTGTAACTATTTGATTCAGACTTCTTGAGTAATTAATGTCACCTAGAACATTTTCAGGTATCTGCATATGAAACCTGATCCTCACACATACGCTGACTCCAGGTATTTTGCAGTATTTACTCCAAATTCCCTGTTTTGCAAACATACCTAGTAGGACAGTCAAGAGAGCAAACAGAAGAGAGGATGTGAACGCTGCCAAGGAGAATTTGCCCAAGGCCTGGAACATCTGCAAAATCCCCCTCCTGCCCCATATTTTCAAGGCTGCCAGTGTCTTCTGACCAGAGAGACAGCCAGACTGTGTATGGCAAGGCGGGGAATCAGAAAGGCGATGGCAGCGCAACTTGAGTAAGAGAGAAGTTTGCGTCACATGTATGAAAACGGACACATTTCTGTATCATTGTTGAGCTTGTTTTTCTCAGTTGGTCAGGTGGGTGGGAAGAACCGGAGGCTGGAGAATTCAGAAACACCATCACAGGTAAAATGCTGAGCGTTCATAGTCTGCTTTTTCTCCTGGGAAGAGTGCGAGTGCTCTCAAGGAAGATCTCAGGCTCCTCAGAGCAGCAGCCTTCCAAGGCTTCAGAGAACCTTTACCAGCATGACCTCTTTGTACTGGAGGAAATTCAAGGGTGTTTGATGAAGTTAGTAAAACTTTAATTTGTTTTTATGCTCAGGGTTCAATGTTCAGTTTATTTTCCATGTCCAGGGCTGGTTTCTAATTTCCTGTGGAGAGACAACCCACAGCACCAGGTCCATTCATCTATGGCAAAACCCAGAGCCTAAAACAGTGCTGTAGGCTAAGCTTGCCGGGAAGCTGATGGCAGAACAGGAAACACAAATGAACAACTGAAAGTTAATTCACAACTCCAGGAAAACACCTGAATTTGCACAGCTACAGCCACCAAACTGTCTGCATATGAGTTTTAATCTTCATTTTAAGTACTGCAAATAGTACTCTGTACAGCTAAGGTTTCCAACACCTCCTAGAAGACCTCATTGTCCATTGTCTCTGATATTCAGACTTACACTGTTCACACCAAATGCTTGTGTATCTGCCTTTGACCAATGTTTGAAAATTTTAGCACCAGAAGTTAAGCTATTACATTAATAAAAAATATGTTGTTTTCCCCAAAGTAAAAAATACAAACCCAATCTTAAAGCTTCTTGTGGGACCAACAAGTTAAGACTAGCAGAGGAGCTGTCCTTAAGTTAGGGATGTGCTTTTTTCCAATTTGTCCAATAAATAAGCCTCTTACTTCACACATCCTGAATGGCAATGTGTAAGGGCTTAGTAAATAAATTCTCTAAAGATCTATCTGCAGTGAACGTGCTCCACCTCCCCATGGCAGATGTGCTCTGTGCACTGCATCTGTACATTTTTAGAGGGGTTTTGAACATATTTTCCCCTTCCATTACAATTGTCTGTAGCTGTAATTGTGAATCATGTGGATCCAGACCATGGGACTGCGACCTGGGAAAATGTTGCTCTTGAATTCCCAAATTCACAGTCTCTATGCAGACAGGATGGGACAGAAAGGATGAGGACATGGGAATGCCTGTGGAGGACTTTGAGTGTGAGAAAGAAAGTTTGATTATAATGCTCAATTTTTGACTTTTACTGGTTTTCCTATCCATCTACATCAGATCTTCTAGGTGGAGCCAGAGCAACCTACTGTTGCACGTAGTGCTCCCTCCTGACTGCATCTCTGTGCTTATTCTGTGTTCATGTTCTTCTCATTTGTGCTTTATTTTATTGGATTTGCAGTGTTTTTAACTTTGTTAAATCCTCAAAATAGGGATCTCCTATTTATCACTTACTTAACTAACACAATCCCTTCTATTGCTGATATAATGGGAAAACATCAACAACTTACAACATTTGGACATTATGAGAGAAGGAGAACAAGCCACATGACCATTCTATTTTTAATAAATCCCCTTTACATAGTTTCTTAATTCTAAAGGAAGCTGCTCTTGGGGTTATTCCCTCTAATCCCCTGAGCAACCAGATTATTTGTCTGTTGCAATACCACCCCTTTTTCAGTGTGTAGCTTCCTTTTGCAACATTTTGCTTCAGTTTTACTTGGCCTGGATGCAAAATGTTCTGATCGCTGCTTGTCTCTTTTAATCCTTCCACTTCCTATTATATTGATAAATTTGTCAATTCACATGAAAACTCTGGCAGTCTTCAGATCTGGCATTTCTTTTGCTAGGTGAATATTTTCCTGTGTCCAAGGGATGCTGAGCTACACTTGCACCCCTCTTTCACTTCATCTGGAGAACTGCTTGCCTCTGTGGTCACACTTCTCTCTTGGAGTTTAGGCACCATTGCCACAAGTACTTTTTCTTTACCTTCTTCTGCAGCAAAACTATTACAGGATTTTTCTCATTTCATAGCCTTTGGAGTTTCTGATAACTCTTGGTTCCCAGGTTTTGTGGGAAGGAGGCTGGATGCTGGAAGTTGTCAGTGAACTTAGGGCTGACTTCTAATATGCTTTTATGTAGGTCATTTATTCCAATTACTTTTAATTAAAGCTATGTTTCCTCTTCTTAATATCTTACTGTACGCTGTATATACAGTGGCCATGAAAAGTAAAATGTGATAGGCTAAAGTTTGCCTGGGCCCAGGAAAAGCAATAGACTATTCAACTGAGAGATGTATTACATAGTGAAAAGTACAAGATTTAATACTAGCAGTATAAAAAAAGCTCCACATAAGTTGTCTCCGTCCTTATAGAAACACGAGTCTGCAAGCAGCCTGTACGACATCTTAACATTAGCCATCAAAGTACATGTAGAAAGCATGAAGGCTAAGTACTTACACTTCCAAAAAGACCATGGGACAGAGGTTTTCTCATAGGACAGGGGACATTTTTTATTGCACTAATAGCTGGCACTTAAAATTAAGGAGAGTTTAAGAAACATGGAGAAAAAATGAATTAGGCATTTCTGCAGGAATATTTATTTTGTAAAGATTGCAAACTAACCTGTGATTTATCCTAGATAACTCACACTGGAACTAATAGTTAAGCCTTGATCTGGTATTTTTTGATAGAAAAAAAGAACTCTTTAGCTGAATTTGACTTTGGGTATTTCAAAGCGGGTATTTGCAAACTCAGAGAAAAAGGCCTTTTCATTAATCCATCATTTTAGAAACAGTCACACTAACCCACAACCACATACAAATACAAAAATCCTAATGGGACTATTTTCTTACTAAGCCTGTAATAGTTTACATTCACCTAATGGCCTGGGGTTATAAGCAAACTACTCAATTAGAGAATTTAGGCTGGTTGCCCACATATTTTAGAGCAAATTATCCCTTCACAAATGCAGAACCCCCTATATAAAATGCCTAAACAGTATTTCCTGTTAAAAAAAGCAAAAATACTATTCCCTAAATTCCCACCTTAAGCCTACTAAGTATTTCTTTTTATGCTAGTGTAGCCATTTTATGGAGAAATATTTGTTTTTGCCTCACATACCTCAATGTAGACCCGTTTGCTGGAATGTTTTTAACCTTCCAAGCAGCTAAAAAATGCTAATGCAATTATTTTTTTTCTTGGAGTAAGACTTTAAGTAGTTTCCCACTCTCCTTATTGGTGATACTGGAACACTGAGGTCTTCTGAAGGCCTGGCATTCTGAAGCTTCAATGTCCTTCTGAAGGACAATGAATCTTCCTCTTCTAAGGGCACTCTGAATTATCTTTTAGTGCTTACTATTTCTTCTACTGCTTTTTTCATTTAAAAGAGAGGTTGATGCTTTCAACCTATAAACAGCTATTAAAAGTTCCTCACCCTATTATGTTGAGCTGCTGCTCCTAATTGTATGCAGCTGGGCAGATCATTGAATTCTCATTTCAAAGACGAAGATTTTAAAAATCGAATGAGCCAGGTATCAACTCCTCATAACAGAGCTGCTTCTGAAAAAGAGATGTGTGGGTCTGGCTGTGTACAGGGGACGAATGTCTCCCTTGTAGTGTTTGATCATAACAGGGCAAGTCCAGCTCAGGCCCAAAGCGTGTGATCAGCGTCACGGGTCCGATGGCATCAGTGTGGTTTTGAGGCTGTGGATGGCGTGGTTCCCACCTCTGCTCCTCCCATTTCTGCTGTCTGCTTTTATGCTCAGGTGAAATGGCTTTCTGGGAGATGCAATATGAACTGAAGGAACTGTTGGTTGGTGGATCTGCAAGTGGTCGAGACACAGACCCTTTTGCAAATGAGAATATTTCATACTCATGCCATGAATGCTGTCACAGTTATAAGCATCAGAGAAGTGCCCTTTCTCTTGTTTGAGATCTGGGGTAAAGAATGAGGGTGCTACTAGCTCTTGCTTTCATGGTCTTTTTGGAAGCTTATGAAGGCTTTGTCCCTTATTTCAGTCAAGACAGAAGCTTTGTCCTCTAGCACAGAGTGTGTAGATGGCCTTGTGAAAAATTCTGCTGAAGCCAAAGAGCTGGTTGTGTTCATCTGAAGACAGAATTTAGCTCAAAATGTGAAAATGTATGTAGTATGACTTAGGTTTATAACTGAAAAGCCTTTTGGTAAAGCAATGAGATAGCAAGGAAAAACCTGAATGCCCAAGGAAGACTTTAGAGCAGACGAGTCTACCATTTTTTACATGCTTAACATTTTCAGTTCTAACTGCCTCCTCTCGATGCTTTATGTAGTCCACTCATCCTTAAAAGTCAGAATCTGTGGGATTTCTTCACTATGGCACCCAAAACAAGCTGACCCTTTTGAAGATACGAGTGTTATAACATTAGATAAACAGAAAAATCTCCTGGACCAATGCACAGCACAGATAATACAGCAACAGTGACAAATAAAAACCCCATATGCTGTCTTGCAACTCTGCTAGACTGCAAAAATTGTGAAGGGCAAGAGTAGAAAGAACAGATTGAAATTGCCAAGTAATGAAGGAGACTTGTGTCACAGAAGTATCAGAGGGAATCAGGTCTCATCCCTGCATTATGTGCGAACCCCTACAATTGTGCAGAACCCTAATAAAGTTTTGGGGAAGCATGCAGCTAAACTATCCCACTTAGACTCTGATGAAGGATTAGGGTCTAACTTCATCCAATGCTCAAAGAATAAAGAAGATATACATTCTAAATTAAGGAAAGCCCATGTTAAAGAACAAAAGATGACGTCAGTGGAACAAAAGCAGTTAACCACAGTGTGAAAAAGCAAAGCATTATTTTAGATATATATGGATTAATTTAACAAATAGATGTCAGTGCACATACTTTTGAAAGCAAGGCTGAAGAAGTGTCTTCAGGAGAGCTTTAAAATCAGCAGACTGCAGGTAGCTATGCCAGGATTAGGTTGTTCCTGCTTTTAGGGAAATCAGTAGCAGTTCTATCAATCATATACCCAAGAAAAGTCTTAATGTCACCAGAAAAACAAAAGGCAAATATTCTTCATTTTCTCAAATGTACGCTTTAAGCAGGATTTCTTATATTAAGATAGAATTTCTTTATTAAAAAGTATGGTAAATTACTTGCAAAGCTAAGGATAATATCAAAGGAATATGCAAGTATTTCAGGACTCAGGATCAGACTAGGAGCATCATTCTGGAGCAAACTGGGTAAAAACAAAATGCCCAGTCTCTCTGTGTGATAGAATTTGATTAAGGTTTATTGGCTTTTAACTACAATTTCCAATTTGACAGGCCCTACTAAAGCTAAAATTGAATTTCGTATACAAAGCTTATGTGGTTATGTTTGTTATTAGCATTGTCTTCCCAGGAGATATTTGGGTTTTGTTTAACTGAAAAATAAACAAGTTAAATGCCGAATTGCCTGGCTAAGACAGTTATATGATGTGGTCTTTTCCTTTCATTACAAAGATTGTGAGTTTTGGGGTACATGTTTAGGAGTTTGTGGTTACTTTACTTTAAATCTAATACTGTGGACTTATAATGTTTTTGTTCAATGTTCTGCTCTTTTCATATAAAGTTCTGTGTCCTGGCCAATTTATGGCCAGACTTATCCAATAAACAAGTTTGTAGGAATGCATTTATAGATTGTTAGAAATATGTGTGGTGCCTGCACTTTTCTCAGCAATAATGTAATGATTTATTTTTACTGTTAATTTTTAATTATATTACAACAAAAAGGGAAAATAATTTGCATACATCAGAAGTTATTTTCCTAAAAAATAGAAAAAATAGGAAGATGCATAGGTCAAGATTAAAAAAAATGCTTAACAAGTATGGATGGATTCCTCTGCTCTTGCATGCCAAGCCCAAGACATTTTAAAGAGACCTGATTTTTGAAGGTTAGACAATTAGTACTTTCTGAAAATCAGATCCCTTGGAGTATCTCACCTGAACCCACAAAATCTTTCTGAAATTTTTCATGGTAAATCAAAGAGTAAGCAAACAAGCCAAATAGGAAGGCTTATGATTTGTCAATACATGTATCAGGTAGGTATAATTTAGTACATTACTTGACAGAATAGGAGATGGATAGTTGCACTGTGGAAGCTTCCTGTAGTCCCAGCACAGAATTTGGTAGCCATGAGTCATTCAAGCATAAACCAGACAGAGCACCAAACTATTTACAACTTAAATATAGGGAAAAAAACCAAATGGCAGGCGGGCCATCAATAAGACAATATTGTTTTATTAGCAATGTGCCAAATGCTGTTATTTTTCACTGATTTTCTCAGTGCACTATAGTAGTAGATCTTTTGTGGAAATGAAGAGCTTGTAGTGTTTTGATGAACAAACAGGGAGCCAGCAAAATGAGAATAAGTAAGTTTTCATTGTACACTAGGTTACAATGTTTGGGATTAGCACCTATCTATCTTAAAGTGAAGACAATTAAATGAATGTGTAAAAAGACTATCCTTCATAAACAACTAAAATTACCAACAAGCATAAAATGTATTATAGTATTTTTTTTCTGCTTTTCTGGCATGAAAGAACTGATCTCATATTGGTAAATGTATATTACTTAATAAAATAACTCAGACATAACAAAAATCTATATTTTGCCCCAAAGCAAAACTCCTGGACCTCACTACATGCTATTTCTATCTCCTGGTAACCTCCTTTACTCTCAATAGGACTCAATTTGCCGTGCTACCTGTGCTGGAAATTGAGCCTTTCTACCACATTTTATTCTGATTTGGTTTGCCTAAAGACTTGAAGTTCTATTTCAGGTTTTTCTCTTCCCCTACATCCCATCTGCACTTTACCTTTGACTTACTACAGCTTTATTATTGGCCTTACTTTTCACTGTTTGATTGCTTGATTATGGGTCATTTTACAGCTGGAACATGGGGAGTACCCCAAAAATGTGCAATAGAAACCCAACTCACTGCTCCAAAATGGCAGTTCCCAAATGCATTTTTAAAATTCAAGACACATTAATTTCACCTAAGCACCTCTGTGTAGCCAAAGCAGGCTTGGAATGACCTTGAATCCTATAATTTGAGGTCATCAGGGTGATTACAGTAGAAATTCTGCTTTTTTCCATCTTCTATATGTATTTAATGAAATAGCTTCATTTTAAGATAGGGAATATTTTTTTACATCCTTCTAATATAATTAATTCAAGCTCTGTTTCAGACATTTGCTAGTATGACACATTACGAGAAAATCACGTTGCCTGGGCGTTTTGCATGTGAGGGGACTAAATTTAGATCTTAAATTATCTAAACTTGAAGCAGTAATAGTTGTAGTAAAGGATACGCAGTAGCTCAAATATGTTCTGAAATTCTGAATGCTTTAGAATTTCACATTCTTTGAAAAGTTATTTGAAAATCATGTGTGTGAAAAGACTAACAGAGGTTATACCATTAAACATGAACACAAAGCAACTGTTGTTCATTGTCCTTCAGCTTGCAAGATATATATTTGCTTTCAAGGGGAGCTCTAATACTTGTCATCTTTAACTGAATGAAATCACAGATACTTTTACATGTGGATTTTATTATATGAATTGGTTTATAAGCCTGCTATTTAACATGATTATATGAATTACGAACTGTGATTTTATTTCTTTTATAATCTTTGTAGAGCTTGCCATATTTTTACATGTCTATGTCTGGCATTATGCACCTTTGAAACTGTGCCAAAAATATTTATTGTCCTATTTCTGGCATTCTGGGACTTCGCGGTTCCGTTTGGTTTCCAACCAGAACAAAGCTAATTAGCAGATCCAGTTCCCGGTACTTTGCTGAAAACAATTTTATATGTAAATTTAATACTTCATTAAAGTAAGCTCTTGTAACAATCAGGAGTATGTATGAAGTGCATTTAATGCAGGTAATGTTCTATCTACCCTTTTGAGCAGTTCTCAAAAGCAAAATACTTGTACTAATTAGAACTTTCCTTCTCATTGCCTGTCTCCTCCAGCTTGACTAATGAGAAAGCACTAAAACGCAGTCAGGTTGAATAGGAATGGGATACCGTTCCCACACTTGTCGGTGCTCTGCACACACACAGCAGCGCCCTGGGCGGGAGGCTCGCTGCAGTAAGAACAGCACATTCTCATTCGCCCCTTGAATCACATTTACTCAGTTCCAAATTCCATTATTCTTAATCAAGTAAAAATCCTCTTAAGGTCAACAGGAGTTCCATTCAAATTAGTTCATAATTTGGCCCTCGTTTTGTTGGGTTAGTTCCCACTTTGCCCAGTAGGCACAACCATATTAAAATGGCTATTGGAAAGCATTCTTTATTTTATTTAGCTTCAAGGAAATAGATGTTAATAAAATTTAAGGATGTACTTATGTGTTTATTAAAGAGGAGGAATCCTGTTGAATCAGAACACTAATTTGTTTAAAGAGCAAACTGCTCCAGGAAGCAAAAATAATATAGCTGACTTAGGTATTAGTACAGCTCAAATACTTTCAGTGAGAATAATCATGCTTTCATTTGGAGACTAGGGAAAATTGATGTAGTGTGTTTTTTTACAGAACATTGAGTTATTGTTTATACAGTCATTTTTCTAACTATAAACATATATTACTCATTATAACCATTAAAGAGTCAGAAGCTTGAAGTCGTGCCCATCAGAGAAGGGAATGTACTCATATGTGTATAATAACTGCTTCTAAAACTTCATACATTATTTGAAGCATAACTTATCTCAAATAGAGGCAAAACCATCTTTCCGCTTCTCATGGGACAATTTCACACTAGGCTTCTTCTGTTTGTTCATGAGAACTTAATGATAGAACAAACACATACGTTTCAGTGTTCTATGAGAAATCACTTTCTTGATTCATTGAGCCACAAAAATAATCCAAATTTTAACCACGTTCCTAAACATACCGTCAGA
>NW_009260022.1:5813985-5818466 GCF_000687185.1 Egretta garzetta | reverse complement strand
TCCTGCTTGAAACTTCATGGTCTTTCAAGTATGGAAAAGTTCACACTCTAGGCTATCAACAAAGAGGATTAAGACACTAGGAGGTTTTTTTTTTTTATTTATTTAAAGCTTTTAAATGTTTACATTTTTGCCACGGAACAATAATCAGAAAAAGAATAGTAATACTTGTATTAATAATAACTGTAATAGTTATATAGTAATAGCAATAGGAACAGCAACAGCAACAGTGATAGCGATGGCAATAGCAAAAGCAATAATAAGTAATACTAATAATAATAATTAATAAAAAGCAAAGGCCTTAATCACAACAAGAATAATTTATGGAATGGAAAAGTTGATCTTGGCTTTTTCTGATGATTGTATGCGACTGTTAAAAGATTTTTATATGAGCCATTCACTTGAAATGATTTCTTTTGACCTGATGGATTATGTATTTCTTTTTCAGGTAATAATTTATGAGGAAGAGTCAGATGCAAAGACTTCATGAGAGCGCTAGAGCACTGAAGTGCGCCACATGATAAAATACAAAAAAGCTCAGGGAATGAGAGACAACTGTAAGAATACAGACATCTGACACTGCAAACGTTATAGCTGGATCAGAACGTCAAAAGAAGCATATATTATAGCATAAAAAAAATAAATCAAAGCTATGATACCTTCCTCAGTGCTGCTGTTGCACAGCTCACTTCTAAAGCACATCATGCCAACATATGGCATTAAAGTCACCCCACCTCGGGAACGTCACCTTTCTGGTATGCTCTGAAATGATTAAAATGTCACAAATTAAACACAGTTTATTTTCTTAATACATTTTTAAGCTTTTCTTGCAGCTTCCAAGTTATATCTGCCTCATGGCTTCAGGCCTGAACTCTTTCTAGGTCACCAGTTCCCTCTATGAGGGCTCTGTTAGTGCCTTGGAATCTGAAAAATTTTCTCTAGATCTTTTCCCAGTCTCAGTCCTAACTGAAACTTGCAACAAAACAAGACAAGAAAATAGTCTGGAGTCATCATGATCTGTCATGTCAGTTAAGAGTAAAGTGCAGGTTTGATGTAACTTTTACTACAGATATGCCCACACAAGGAAGTCATTAATTACATAGGTATTTTACTGTGTTGGTAAAAATTAAAATGTTCCTATATTGCTTTATCAAATATATTATTATTTTTAACCAAGGCTGAATTACACAGGATGCTCACAAATGTGTTTTAATTACTATGCATGTGTCACTTATGAAGTGCCAGCATGCACTCATTCTGTTCAAGATGCAGAGGAAACAGAGTCCAGCCCCAAGAAACACGATTCGTCCTTGGCTTGAGTCAGTTTTGGCTTATGCTCGCACCACTGGCTGCGCAACGTTCAGCTGAGGATGGGACGTAAGGACGCTGCAGCAATCCAAACGCTGACACCAAGTCCATTCCACCAGTGGCAATAGAGTAGCTTTGCAGGTGGAGAGCAGAGCCACAGCGAGGGGTGCCTCGGCTGCGTCCCCAAGAGCTCGGGCTTGCTTTAATCACTGAGGTGCCCACGGGGCTTGAGGAATTGGCCCAAAGCGAAGCTGTGCTCTTGAGGAATCCCCTGCGGTGTACAGCAGTGAGTACAGAACAGCTAACCAAAACAGGGTAACTGGGGCACAGTACCCCAGTTTTGGTCTGACCAACGCAGCATACAGGAGCACCTAATTCTCAAACTGCATTGACTAACAGCACGGTGAAAAAACCGGTGAGACGCGAGCAGATGACGACCATAGTCAATAGTGGCATGGGTAGTGGAGTTTGTCATCTTAAAGCTATCTACGTGCCCTCATTTGCTGCAATCACATCTCCATTTGCAATGTAGACAATGGCTCTGTTCCAGTATCTAAATTTTCCCAGCATCTAAAAGAGTTAAACTACATGGCCTCACCAGCCAGAAGTCCAAAAGGGTCTACTATAAGAGAATGCGGAACATACTTTGGAAGCCTAATTAAAAATCTTAAGTACACACAAATTAGCAAAGCTAAGCTTCTCTTAACCAGACACCATTTTCCTAAGGACATAGAGGACCATATATTTATTTAGAAAAATAAATCAGACTACTAGGCTGCACATATTCGTAACATATTTGAGTGTCATGAATGTTACCATGGGAAAACTCTTCTTGAAGCCAAAACAGTCTTAGGGTGTGAGACCAAAACATTTTAAAAAAAGTTTATTACTAATTGTTCAGTGTTCTGCATATAGAGGGACTGAAAGTGCTAAATGCTCTCTATGATGCTGGTGGAAATTCTGGACAGGTACTCTGCTGTTAGAGTGGTTATGCAGAACCAGGTTAAACACCAATCCCACTGATGATGAAGGATTTTGAAAGGAATTTATTTAGAGTTTTAAATACTCTGTAGGGGGCGGTTTTGAAACAGATTGATGAAAATTTTAGGCTGATTGATTCGAAGTTATGGTTTTATCCATACATGGGCACCATTTCTTCTTTTGGTAGATCTTGGCTCTGAAGCGAACAGAGCATGCTATCATATAACAACACAAAGCTGAGAGACTTACCTGCATGTAAAGTTCAATAATGGTAGCTAATAATACCTTTCTAAAACTACCAGTTAGATTCATAATTGTATAGCAGTGATTAGAACTTCATAGAGGAGGCCTGCATAAAAATCAGTTCTATAACAAGGCCCAAGGACATGAGTACAGCCTGGCATCTCCCTCACAACTCTGGTTCAGCCCTGAATCAGGGCTGGATTTTGTGGTAACTTGAAAAAGGTTATGACAATACTGGAAAAAAAGGGAGAAGGTTCTTGGAGATGCCAATATTGGCTATAGCATTTCAAAAAGCCTTTAAATACGGTATCGTCATTATTTGATGTGGTATGCTTAAAAATGTAAGCTTAAAGATGAGGATTTAAATCAGCTTCTCTCCAGCAACACACCACTTTGAAGTATCAAAACCAGGAGCGGACTATAGCTGTATTTCATCTGAAACTGAAAGGGGAGACATCCTCTCAGCAGAGTGATAGTCATTGCTACAAGGATTCAAGCAGATGTGGCTCTAGAGTGCAAAGGAAGGCGAAGGAAAGGCTCAGTCACCGAGTCGTTTTCCACTTGGAAAGGAAGGAACAGTCTAGGTCTCAATGAGGAAAATAAAGCTGTAGATGTAGGTTACAGTTTTGACCTCTGTATCTGATAGCAGAGCATTTCTAGCATAGCCAGTGGCTCTGTGTTGACTGCCGTTATTTTGCTTTTGCCTTGAAAGAACCTGCTTGAAGCCCATTCTAGACCATGATTTGCTGCTGAAGTTGTTGCTTAGCTGATACTGGAACTAGCTAGTAATGTAGAGTAGCAAGATTCATTCTGAATGCTGGCAGAAACTAAAAGAACTAATTTCCCAATGTCAAAACTAAGAATGAATGCCTAGCATATGATCAGACTCAGTAGTTCTAGTACTGAAAGCTTCAGGCTGATTGCATTGCCTGTAAAGGTGGTGGGATATCTTGTTTGTCCTCGCTTGGCCCTAAAAGTCTTGCCTATTCTGTTTGGATTTAAATTATTTTAAAAATTGATGTACCACATCCAGCTGGGATGGAGTTGACTTTCTTCATAGCAGCCTGTACGTTGCTGTGTTTTGCCTTTTGTGACTAAACAAGCACAGCAACATTTTGGCCATTGCTGAACAGCACTTGCACAGCGTCAAGCAAGAGGAAACAGCTGGCACAGCAGACACGAGTTTGCCAGAGGGCTATTCCATACCATATAACATCATGCCCAGTAATAAAACCAGGGTAGCAGAATAAGAAGGTGGTGGTGGGGTTGTCTTTCTGGGTAGACAATAGCTTGAAGGGTGGCTGGGCATTGGTCTGCTTGTGGGAGCTGGTGAGTTATTTCCTTTGCATTTAAGGAAATAAATAAATAATTTATTTAAAAAAAAATGTTATTTCCCCTGCATATTTCCTTTCCTTCACTTACTAAACTCTCTTTTAACCCATCCCACGAGCTTTCTTACTTTCACTCTTCCTACTCTCTCCCCCATCCCACCGAGGGGGAGAGAGCAAGGAGGCTGTGAGGGTGTTTACCTGCTGGCCGTGGTCAACCCACGACGACTGGAAACCCCCCCCAACATTTATAGGCCGTGGTATGATGCTTTGTTACATACGACGAGTTCCAGAATGCAGGGTCAGCTGAAGGTATACAGCTTCTGCACAGGAATTTCTACTTTAGGGCACTCCGAAGGACCTTCCCCCACATCCGTGCCCATGCTCCCACTGGTGTAGCTCCAGCGGTTGAACTCCTGAGCAGGGCACTGAAGAGCTTGCGAGAGGCAGTGCCAGCACAGCAAGTACTCTCTGTTCCTCAGCCCTCTCGGCACGGGGCAAGTGGCGACGGGGGCCCGCCGAGAAAGGACACCGCGTTAAGAGCAGTGATAAAGTAGAGCACCGAGAGGGAGGGCACTATTATTACGGCAACGTAAAGAAATACAGAGCGAGCGGAGCGGCTGC
>NW_009260022.1:5776744-5813066 GCF_000687185.1 Egretta garzetta | reverse complement strand
TGCTTCAAAACAAGGCTGGGCTTCGAAAACAGCGCCTGACACCCCACCCCCGCTCCTTGCTCCATCGCCTTGGAGTCTCGGTGCGGGAACTAATTTGCCTTTCCAATTAAGGCTTTGGCGAGCACAGGACCTCCGTAGGATGCTTCCCAACAGAAACAGCTGAAAATGAAGTTTAAATTGAAGAAAATTCAGTATCTGATTTTAATTGAGAGGTTCCAGG
This sequence comes from Egretta garzetta, assembly GCF_000687185.1. Taxonomy (NCBI): domain Eukaryota; kingdom Metazoa; phylum Chordata; class Aves; order Pelecaniformes; family Ardeidae; genus Egretta; species Egretta garzetta. The sequence continues at coordinate 5,812,846 of NW_009260022.1, read as the reverse complement.
ACAGGCTAGCAGTAGGTGGTGGGTGATGCTCCTGGTTCTGTTGGGCTTGTTCCCTTGTCCATGGCGCTCATAGCTGGAGAAACTTTTTATGGTCACTGTGGGAGCTTCTGAGGTCAGTAAATTGTGGGAGAATACGAGTTTTGGGTGGAAACTTTGTGAGCAGAACTGGAGATTCAATTTGAAAGGTAGAACTTGTGTTCTTTGTAATGGTAAATACCTGAAAATATTTACATAAAATGAAGTCTCTAAGTTTACAAACCCCCTCATTTAAAGAACATTCCCCCTTCCTTCAGGGGAAAGGTCTATATGTCTGTATGCAAAGCCTTGATTTCAAATTTCTAACTTCCTTTTTTCTTTAAATGTGACTTGTCTTAATGTCATTCAGTCTTGAATTTCAGCATGTCAATTATTAAAACTTACTTTGGAGACTTTGGTTTTTTTTGGAGAGCTTTTGATCTTAAAACAACAACAAGCTTGAAGAAATTTAAGACTCACTTGATAGAAGTGTAATGAGATCATCACGCTATTTTCTCCATGTGGATGAATGGGTTGGTGGATGATTTCTGTAATTGTGCATGATTCATCCCGCTTTCAAAAGAGAATATTTTTCTGCTCTGGTACTATTACTGTGGCTCTTTTGCTTTGTTTTTTACTAATTAAATTGCATATTTCTGGGGGAGATGCTATCAGGGAATTATTACCCAACTCTGAAAAAAATTAAAATTGGTAATAGTGTTTTTTAAGCTTCTACATTAAGTGGGTTTTTTTTAATGCTTCTGTTGTCTGTTTTGAGCCTCAGGTTAGGAAATGTTGCAGCTATGTTATTTGTGTACTAGATCAGTGATAATGTTTGTGGAAACAAATCCAATTGCAGCAGTGCTCAGTGAGTGGAAAGGATATCTCTGTGCTAAAGAAATGCAGTCTTCAGAAGGAAAAAGTGCCTTGCAATAATTTGATGGTTAGAGCATGGGAAGGAGGCTTGTGGAAGGACTCTTACCTTGAACAGTAGGGTATTAGTGGTAGGAATGTGGAGTGGCAGGTGAGGAGGAATGAGGAGAGTTTGAAGCAGTTGACAATTTGCGTTGTCATGTCGAAAAGCAGAGAAGGGAGGGAAGGAGAACATCTGGGGGACTCTATAGAAACCATAGAAAATTCTCTATCTCATAACTGAGGATTTGGTGACTAAACTGTAAATGTGAATCTAGTGGCCCTAATCCCTTAATACCTCATTGGGGAAGGGTTTTGGTAGTATTACTGACTTGCAGAGCAGCATACATAAGGCCTGTCAGCATCATAGTTAAAGTAAAATTACGTGCATGGTGACACGTGTTTTACATAGGTTTGAAAACAGGTTTGACATTTCAAAAAACATATGTAGAGATAACACTGTGAATGTGTTATTGACAAAGGCTGGTGGCTCATAGATAACCTATGCCCAAAAGATCTTCTAACACTTCTAGTGCAGAGGTTTTCAAACTATGGCCTGAAGGAAGATGGCACATAAAAAGGCTGCGTGAGCATCTCTATGTGTGTCTCTGTGTCCACAGCTGAGAGCTACTGTTGCTTCTAACAGCAGTGGCAATGCTAGCGAAGCAAACTAGATTTGAGAACCTTGTGCTAAGTTTACAAACTTCTTGGTTGGCTAGTTGACATGACTTCTGTAGTGTTTTGCAATAAAGATAGTATCTGTCTCTGTAGAAATATTTGTGAAGAAAGTCTGCTCAGGTCTACTGCAGTACCTGTCATGCAAAAAGTTGCCTGTAACTGCAAAGTGACAATTGTATAAAATTCCTAGTGTTAGATTGTGTGTTTGAAAAATAAAAATATTGCTGCTGTTTTACTGAGGTGTGTTGCTGTAGTAGTGATTATTTTGAGAATTTACTCAAGAGTCCAAGGGGTAATTGTACTTTTTCTGTAGCTCACCCCTTTGTGCTAGTAATTTGGCAGCAGCAGAGCTAACTTGTCCATCTGTTCTAGCTTCATTTTGGCACCGTTTCAAATACGGATTTCCTTATCAAATACGTTTTTCCTTATCTTTAAGGATTGGTTTTTGAAATCACGGGGCCTGTAGTTCTGGATTCTGAAGTCCTTGGCTTTCTTGAAAGGTGAGGAGGTTACCGTACTACAGTAGTGTTCATGCTAGTGAGCAATGTGTAGCCTACATTATATTAATGTGTTTGGACAATTTGGAAACAAATTTGGATTGAGATTAGGTTTCTTTGTCTTTCAATTTTTGTCCAAAGGTAACTTAATAAACAAGATAATAATAACTTATATTTCTGCCTAACTAGATCAGTGCTTTATTTTAATAAGTCTTACCGTTTCATTCCAGAGTTAAAAAGGTTTGAGCCCCTAGTTGGGATGGAGCATTAGTTTGCTGCTGGGATTGCTGTGAACTGATCACTTTTTCATTCATGGGGTATAAAACATGTAAATTAAGTGACTGGAGAGAAATTCTGCTATCCTAAGGTTAAAAGTCAATTGATTCCAACTACCTGCTGATGGAAAGTTGCTACACTTTTGTTTCAGGAATCTAGACCCAGGTCATCAAATTCGTGCTGTTCATGGGTTCCAGGTTTGTGCAGGGTCAGGTGAGCTACTTTTGCACTGTTGGAATTGCTTTAGGGCCATTTGGTGTGCGGGTGGACTGCACCATGTGTTGTGTGCAGGAAAGACCTGCCAATGTAGTGCTTTCCTAGAGCAAGTGAAATCCCTTTGAAACTGATTATTTGACATGATAGAAAGGTAGACAACAATAACAATAGTGCTATCCAATATGTTCTTGATGAGAACATGAAAAGGAAGTAGATTTACTGGAGATGAATGTTCTCACGTAATAGTAGGATATTAATGCTGGATGCCTGGAGTGACAGCTGAAAAGGAACATTGAGAGTTATGCTTATGAACAGCAGAGGAAATAAGTTTCTTAAATAATCCTGCTTAATAAGTTTTAAAAATTGTTTTTTCTGCTGGGGGATTTTGGTGGCTTTTTTAGCTCTTATCTTGTGCTTCTACCTTTGAGGGCTCCTCTCTGGATGAGTATTTCCAAAGTAAAAATAAGTTTGGCCGCACCAAGGCTGATCAACTGGCAAGATGGACTACGAAACAGAAAGCTAGATTTTAAAATAACATATAGGTAGATAACTAGGGAATGGCCTTATGCAATATTTTGATTCCTTTAGATATTGGAACAAATTAGTGAATCTTGGACTGTGCTGTTAGATTGCTCCTAAGTGCTTAATGCTTCACTTCTAGCTGTGAATTCTTGTAGAAGATTGATAGCTCTGCCAACAGTTGTCTACAGCAGAAGATGGGTGGATTAATTTCAAGATGGAGGGTAAGTAAAACTGTGTAACAATATAATAATCTTTAGTCTAGAAGATGGGATTACATAGGATGTATTTCTTAATGCCTATTGATTGACTGTTAATGCTGGTCAAATGTTAGTGCTAAACTTTTCCCATTAATATGTCACTCAAGTCCAGTAGTGAGACATAATGACCAAAAATGTTCTCTGCCAAATTCCTAAACTGTGAAACTGTGCGGCTGCCCTTCATTTCCTTTGCAGTACCAGGCCTGGCCTGGTTTGGTTAATTTATAAAAAGACAGTTTCAACTCTTTCTGTAAATCTAAATAGTTTTGTGGTGCTTCATCAGGGTAGAGACAGCAGCATTTGTGACTTGAAAGATTGGTGGCTATTTTAGGTCAAAATGGATACATTCAGAATATCATTCTATGTCTGTTTTAACAAATATTATGGGTCCTACCTATAACAGTCTTTATTCCTAACTGGTTTTATTGACTTGTATATTATTGAATGGTGTACTGAGTTTATGGGGAGGAGGCATGAGGTTTTGACTGCTCTTCTGGCAGGTGTGAGTTGTTTGAGTCTATGTTTGCCTTTGCATATTATCAGTTGATTTCGGAGTGTCCCATACAAAACTCCTTCAAAGGCAAAGGTTTAGGTGAATTGTCAGTTTTGTTAATAGAAACTCGCTCCTTTTCATGGTGATGCAGTGTGGGCTATGTTTTTTGAATTTGTGGCCTGAAGGGTGGGGGAAGATAGTGGCTTTATACTTCTCAGAAATTAGGAAGGATTCCTGGAAGGTGGATTCCAAGTTGCTCCTAAGGGGAATTTTACTGGAGATAACACTTATTTGCAGTTGCTTATAATTTATTTAGAGCATGTGTCTGTGTGTGGAATGAATAGTAATAAAAAGCTGAAGTTCTCAGGTTAGGGCTCCATGTATATATCCTCTTTGTTTTGCCTATTCCCTCCACTCATCAATTCTCTCCTTGTTTTGCTTCCCACCCACACGTCTGTTATTGCTGTGCATGCATTATGGGTTTTCATCTTTTGTGATGTAGGAAGGGAGCCTTCAGTTAACAGGAATACCAACTGTAAAATAGTGATTCATTGCAGTCCCTTCTGTTTGTCAGTATTAAAGTAGGAAAACTTCTTACCTTTGTGTAAAATAGAAAATAATTATGAATATGTCTTTTTGTTAGAAAACTGTTAATGTACAGTAATCCTCAGAATACTGACTTTCTGTAAATCTAAATAGTTTTGTGGTGCTTCATCAGGGTAGAGACAGCAGCATTTGTGACTTGAAAGATTGGTGGCTATTTTAGGTCAAAATGGATACATTCAGAATATCATTCTATGTCTGTTTTAACAAATATTATGGGTCCTACCTATAACAGTCTTTATTCCTAACTGGTTTTATTGACTTGTATATTATTGAATGGTGTACTGAGTTTATGGGGAGGAGGCATGAGGTTTTGACTGCTCTTCTGGCAGGTGTGAGTTGTTTGAGTCTATGTTTGCCTTTGCATATTATCAGTTGATTTCGGAGTGTCCCATACAAAACTCCTTCAAAGGCAAAGGTTTAGGTGAATTGTCAGTTTTGTTAATAGAAACTCGCTCCTTTTCATGGTGATGCAGTGTGGGCTATGTTTTTTGAATTTGTGGCCTGAAGGGTGGGGGAAGATAGTGGCTTTATACTTCTCAGAAATTAGGAAGGATTCCTGGAAGGTGGATTCCAAGTTGCTCCTAAGGGGAATTTTACTGGAGATGATAACACTTATTTGCAGTTGCTTATAATTTATTTAGAGCATGTGTCTGTGTGTGGAATGAATAGTAATAAAAAGCTGAAGTTCTCAGGTTAGGGCTCCATGTATATATCCTCTTTGTTTTGCCTATTCCCTCCACTCATCAATTCTCTCCTTGTTTTGCTTCCCACCCACACGTCTGTTATTGCTGTGCATGCATTATGGGTTTTCATCTTTTGTGATGTAGGAAGGGAGCCTTCAGTTAACAGGAATACCAACTGTAAAATAGTGATTCATTGCAGTCCCTTCTGTTTGTCAGTATTAAAGTAGGAAAACTTCTTACCTTTGTGTAAAATAGAAAATAATTATGAATATGTCTTTTTGTTAGAAAACTGTTAATGTACAGTAATCCTCAGAATACTGATTTTTTTTTTTTTTTAGTGAGATTAACATCTTTTTTTCTTTCCCTTGTAAGCAGGCAAAGCCTTCCACTGTAGAACTATTAGAAAAAATTGATAAGGTATGTATTTGCTTTCTGGTGTTTTGTTCGATTTTTTTTTTTTTTTTTTTAAAGATATGCATCCTTTTTGCTGGCCATGTATTTCTTTCACATTAGGTCATGGAATTTAAGATTTTTTTGATAATTATTGCAGTTGGATGTACTAGAGATTCTGAGTTTCAGATGGACTGCTACCTTTTTTCCCCTTATATTGGTAACTTAAAAAACCCCATACTGTATAATAGATAGTGAGAACTACAGTTTAAATATTTATTTAGAGAGCCTGAAATGGGAATGAATGTGAAGTTGGCTTGATTACACAATTTTATTGTAACTGATGGTTAAATTCCCAAGTAGTGGAAAATGTCACTAATGCAAAGTTCCATTCATCAGGCTCATTAGAAAAGCTTCAATGTATGGTTTTGAGTGTAAGACCTGTAACTGTAGTGGTAGTAAGTAAGGTCAGGGGCAGAATAACTGAATAGATGGTTCAGTAATCAATTGTGAATTTTAGCCAGAATTTGTGACAGATGTCTGTACTCTATGGGGAAAGTAACTGTTTTGAAATATGCTGTTGATATTTTTTGTTTTCCTTTTAATGTGAGAGTGTGAGTACTCCTGTCATCACTTGAAATGCAGTCAAAATGGTAACATAGCAGAGCATTGGTGGATCACTTTATTAATATGCCAAAAGCATCGTTCAGGTGTTCAGGATTTCTCTCTTAATGTGAGGAAAACACTGAAATGAAAACGTGAAATGATGGAGAGGTTTCAGCAATTTTCCATGTTAGTAGAAAAGTATTAGAAGCATTTGAAATTCCACAGGTGCTTCATGAAAGTTTTAGGATGTGAAGTATGGATGGTAGTGATTTATGTGATCATAAAGACTGCTATTCATAAGATATTAGCATTTTCCACTTCTCCCAAATATACTAATGCATTACAAATAGGAAAAAGTGCTGATTTGTAATATTTCTTCCCAATAGCAATGTGTTACTGCTAATACATTGCAAGTGGCCCATATCATAACCTTAATAGTATGATGTGTTTATGCTATGAAAGTTATCTTTGGGCAAATACTGTAATTTCTCAAAAAGCTGCTTGATTTTGCTAATCAAGTATCAAACTGATATGGCTAATTTTAGCAAACACTTAAAGGCAGCTTAGTAAAACCACCAACTAATTTCACTAATAAGGTTGAACCCTGTTTATTTACAGGAAATACAGACATTAGAAGAATTTAGAGAAAAAAATCAAAGGCTACAGAAATTATGGGTTGGAAGGCTGCTTCTCTACTCTTCACTTCTTTACCTTATCACCTGCTTAATTGTGTATTTGTGGTGTCTTCCTGATGAATGGACAGCAAGGTTGATTATGACGCTTCCATTTTTTGCATTTCCATTGATGTAAGTAAATACGCCTTTTTTTTTCTAACTGCTGTCTCTTTGATAAAAGGAGATGGAAAATACATCTCAGCAGGGGTTTGGGTTTTCTTTTCACAATCCTTGAGTTGTCATAACTTGCTGAATTTTTTCTCTTAAAATAAATCCAAATAGTTAGGCAGACACTTTCTTTGAGGGGAATGTCTCTCATGGGTCTGGCTTTAGTGTAGAACTAAGTCTTACCATCAAAAGATGCTAGCATCTAAAGTTACTTGGCTTATCAAAATTATATTAGGGCTAGAGAGAGACCTATATCTGAACAGCTGCAAGGTGATGTAATATAAGCAGAAGAAGATTATCTTGGGCTTTATTTCTACTTCTATTTGGAAAAGCAATGCTACTATATGAAAGTGACCTAGGGTATGTTGCCTGTATGTAAAATGCAGTGTATAAAATTGGGGAAGAAACACAAGAATGAACGGAGAAACTTGCATACTAGGTGACTGTTAACACAGAAGTGACTTGAAAGGTCATCAACCTAAATATGTTGATGACTAGTTTTACGTAATTAGCTGTTCTGGAAAATCATTGACTCTCTTCTTCAACCAGAAAATATCCCAACATCACTGGATGTAAATAGGAGAAAGTATTATCTACTTGTTTGTTTCATTGAGCTGACTGGCTGCTCATCCTCATGTATGGCTTTTGTTTTCTAAGAAAACTGCTTTTCTAAAAATAAAAAAGTGGGCTCCCACCTCACTAAACAGCTACTTCCCTGCCTCCCCTTCCCCCAGACCATCAAGGAGAAGCAGCCTATTGAGCGTCTTTCCTAGTGGTGGGGAGCACAGTGCGTTTACTAATTTGCTGAAATGAACATTGTAAATACTGTCCATATTTATACAGCATCTTTGTATGAAAACATGACTTGTCAGTGCCCTAGCTTTAGACTTGAAAGTCAAAGTCAAATGTAAATATTTAATGCTTTGCAAGTTTGATTAATGTAGGTCAGCATAACATAACATGCAAACAAAATACTTGAAGATGCTTTTTGTATGTCATACTGTGTTATGCATAATGTACTAATGTGCTGCTGTTATGGAATCCTGTGGAGAAGATAGATGGGCAGCAATGTCTTGACTGGAAAGGATTAATATAGAAATTAAAGCTCAAATGAATCTTTGGCAGCAATATGAATTGATTTTGTTCTTAAGGACAAGGATTTGAAAATCTGTGTTAGTATGCAAGGCTTGCTCATGCTACCAGGGAAGGTGTGTAGAAGAGGAAGTATTACCAGCCTCTCTTCACTAATCCTAACACACCAAAGTGTAGAAATGAAAAATTTTATTAACTGAAGGTGATGGCTTCTAGTGCTGTGGTGCGAATTTTCACATTGGATTTTTATTCTCCAGTTTGTCCTCCAATTCTTGTTTGTGTTTTTTTTTTTGAATAGTGGGTTTCTATAAAATTCTGAATTGGATATTGGCTTACTAACATTTAGAATTAGACTTGTTCTCTTATGAATTGCAACTGTTTATCTGATTTTTCTCTTAAGCTATTCCCCTTTAGCTTTTTTTGGCAGATATGAATGGCAAGCAACTGCCAGCTTGTCTTCGTTCTCGGTCAAGAGGTGACTCTGTGCTGAATGCCTGGTGCCACCCAGTAATAGCTCTAGAGATTTTTCATCCCTAATCAAACTGGAATGTGTCTGCCTTTTCCAGCCTGCAGTCAGTCACCAACTTATTTCTGCCTTAGGTCATTCCCTCAGGGCCTCAGCAAGTTACTGATGCTGGTAGAGTGAGTTAAGTTCTAGGAATATACAGCATCATTAATTTTAAATGTATACTGAAATATCTGAAAAGTTGATGAAAGATATTAGCATGTTAGAAGGACGCTCTTGAAATGGTAATAATTGCAGTTGGATTCTTTTTCATCTTGCATGTTCTGATTTTCAGAGAAATATGTTTTTATTTTGTAAAATTTGTCTGAAGTGGTCTGCTATTAAACTTTCACCTCCAAGTTCTTAGAGGAAATGTTTTTTATTTCGTGAAGTCCTACCATGTATCTATTAGTCCAGAATACAACTAGATGAGACTTTATTAAGCATACAGTAAAAAAGAAATAAAGCTTGTGCCTGTGTAACATAGTCTTCAAGGCAATACAAATGCTGTAAAACACTTATTTCTTTTGATACTTTATGAAGAGACACATCTTGCGTGTAAGCAGGCAAAGCCATCCATATTCTTAAAGCAGTTGTTGCAGCACACCTTTGAACATGGAATAGAGTTAAACTTCTTTCTCCGTTTCTCTGACATTGAATAGTTTACTGTCATGTTCCAGTTGTCTTGTCTAACTTACCTAGCTCAGGTTGTGTTGTTAATACTTGATAGCATTTTGAACTGGGCAGCCATTATATAAATGCAAAAGATGTTCTTATGAATTGAGTTGAAACTCTGTTTGTTTGAAATTTTAGCCTTTTAGTTAGCTTTCTTCTGCTAGCTGTTTTTCAGAGAACCTTTCTAGCCTTTAAGAATTATTTTTTTCTTAAATGAAACATTGCTACTTTAAGCTTTGTTATATAGTGCTTGGCACTAGGAGGGGTTTGGATAAGGTGCTTGGAAAGGCTTGAAGTATGAGATTTGCCCCTTGGCTTAGGCCAAATAACTTGCCAGGAAAAGTGTCAACTTAATAATTATAAGCAATTCTAAGCTTTAAAACAAATAAGTCCTGATGATTGCAGAGAGACCTTTCAAATGTAAAATGATCGTAGATCAGTCTAACTTTATCTTGAGCGCAGATAAACTGCCTTATTGTTTGAGCTAAGTCAGCTAAAACTCTACAGAAATGGAGTGGATTCAGAGCTCTGTAAAATTGCCAGGAGTCAGGTCAGTTAACTCTGCTTGGGAGAGCATTTGTACAATAGCTGTATCTCATGGTTTTCATTGGTATTGAATTCTTCCCACAAGTCTCCTGGGTCTTAATTTTGGGCCTTAGCTGGTAAGCTTGGTTTTCTGGATAAAATGCATCATAAATCTATGAAATAAGAAGTGATGACTAAGTAATTTTCAGCTAGCTGCTCATACGTTGATTTTAAAAAGTTCCCACTGAACACTTTAGCAAGTGATGATGTTACTTGCGGCTGCTTCCTTTAGTATTTCTGTCTATAGTAATACTTAAATTTCAATAGACAGAACGATTTTATTTAGATCAATGTTGATTTCCTGTTGACAAGATACTAATTTCATTTTTAGTTTTCTGTATAAATATTGTTTGAAGATTTCTGTTCTTGTATTTGTGAAGTTACGTCTCATCTGTTGAGTCTTCTGCATTAACTATCCTGTTTGCTAAATGACTTCAGAAATTGTTACTTTATTTTAATTAATACAATTCTTCTTTCTGTTTTAAAGAATCTGGTTTATAAGAACACTGCTCATTTTTTTCTTTTCCAAAAGGACAGAAAGGAATAGTAAGTATTGTTTCTGTCATTTTTTTTTTTTAGAATATGGAACTAGTTGGGGATGATGCTTGCTATGAAAATGTAAATACTTTGGATAATTTGGCTTCCAGGAAAAGAGCAGCCTTTTGGTTGATGCTGAAATGGGTAGCATTAGCTGAACTGTTGTTTCTACCACACAGTTCTTGAAGAATGGGAAGGAAACTGCTTAATCTTTAACTTCACTTAAAAAATCGTGGTAACTTTCTCCTGTCTTTGCATGCTTCAAAGTGTAATGGAATAAAATGTATTGTAGAAGTAGGAGTGAGGGAAAGGAAATATAAACAATACTAGTAGATCCCTTAATACTTGCATCTTGCAAGTGTTCCAGCAGTCTTAATCGGTTATCTTTATGCATAAGAGAAGAGATTTACAGCAGATGTATTTAATTTATTTGTCAAGATAGCTTTTATCTTCCAAGTTCTCCAAAGCATGCTTATGTTTTCCTGAGTGGAAAAAGGATAAGCAAGTGTTTTTGTGCTGTTTTGAGAGCTAAGGAAAATTGGAAGCCACGTGACTAAAAAAAGGTAATTCAGATGTTCAAACATATATAACAAGTTGTTAAAGAACATGCAGATTCATTCTAATGCAAAACTTAAACTGCATCTACGGCACTTGTCTGCAGTAGTTAGAATTCATTTGAGACTTTCTTTGAAAGCAGTCCAACCTGTAACAATATCTCATGGTGATGTGAGCAATAATACAGGAAAACATCAATGTTGCACTATGTTTTATGACTTGCAGAACAACATGATGTATTTAATTTGTGACAGCTTATGAGTTAAACATCACTTTTGGAATTTTTTTAAACTTAATGTTTGCATTTGATATGCAAGCATAGGACATACATTTTTATGTAGAAATAAAATTGTCCATATATTCTGTAGTGCCGTGTGATTCATTTATAAGGCGAATATATATTTGCATTTCATGGCTGGGTAAGAAAAAAAAATATGTATGTTCTTCTAGTTTGCTTAAATGTCTTTTGCTGTTTTTGGCATATAAGCAAGTTAGTGCTTTTGTTGAACCTGTGCATAAAGGGTTTTAGTAGATGTTAGAACATGCCAAAAGGAATTATTTCTGCATTGTTCCAGAGATCAGGTAAAAATGAAATGTTTTACCTCAAAGATAAAAGTCCTGTATTTGGAAAAGAAAATCAAATGTGCCATGTAAGAGTTACAGCAGTAAAGCAGGAGAAAACATAGCTGAGAGAGTAAACTGGCAACTGAGTGGCTCAAAGCTAGCCTTTTATTCTGGAATAAGTTACTATAGCACATTGAGTCACTGGAGATTATAATCTAATATTATAAAGCCCTTTGCTGGATAACCAGCATACACCAGTTCTGGGAACCATGCTCAATGAGGAAAATTCCTAGTGAAACACTAGGAAAGGTGATGTGGAAAGGTTATGGAATTTCAGTTTTTAAGACTGGTCAGGCAAACAACTGTTGAGGAAGATTTAGGCTGATCTGTCCCAGAGTGTGGGGAAAATAAATGAAGTATCTTGCAGGTATTGACTTCACTAGTATGAATTTTTTTCCTGTACATTTAATTATGATGAGATATATTGGTTTCTTGAGAGTACTTTGCAGTAATTGCTATTTGGCCACGATTGAAGGTGCAGGTGTTTCATGAGGTTCTTGTTGAACATGGTAAAGTGATCAGAAACAAATGCCCACGTTTTAAACTGATTGCATTGCTTTGTGGGAGGCTATGCTTGAGGATGTTCTAGGCATTTCTGTACCAAAAGCAGCTTCCGTTTCTTGAGTAACAGTTAAGAGCCGACTGTATTGTGCGGTTTGTTTGGCTGCATGATACCGTACTGCATTGCAGCACACTTCATGGTGTTAATCTGTGCGGGGCTACACGAGAGGCTGTGTTCTAATATAAATGTAAAATTTGGTGGATGGAGGTACCTTATTAATTTGAAAATGCACAATTCCTGGAATTGTTCATCTTCTGTGGTCCAGCCCAGTCCTATATATGGTCTTGTTCAATGTCCTATTTGTCTTAACTAATAAGGGATTGTTGTAGTTACCCTTTAATTGCATAAAATTTCAAACGCATACATGCCCAGTTTTAGTATTTTGTACATTTAATAAAGTGGTTTATCAAAATGGGTTTCTGCATTCTGGAAAACTTCCAAGTAATTATGTGTTCTCTTAATTTCAAGTAACAGCAGTGTTTCTGAAGTAACTTTAAAAAGTGTGTATAGCATACTTAAATATATATATATATATAAATAACGATACAAAAGTATGTGCTTAGTTTGGTAGGTTTTGGTTTTATTTCTTGTAGTTATATGAAGCTTTTCCTTTTTTTGAGAACTGAAAAATGGGTAAAAATAGCTTACAGGAAGTGAACTGCTGGTGTCCAATAGAGCTGAGAAGGGGAAAAAGTTGTAGTTTTTTGTTAAACTCTTCTTGCTGTGAGGGAGGTAATAGAAAATGGATTTATCAAGATAGTATCTTCTATATTAGGTGATGATTTATTACAGTGAGTTTTCCATGAATGCCAAACTGCAAGCACTGACTTAAAGAAAAATCCCACGTGCATTTAACCTTTCTTCTTTCCCTTCCTTTTAGAGAGTTTAGGTGCTGTGCCTACAAGTTGTAACAGAGCCTCTTAACATTTAGTAGTAAAATGACCTGGTAGCTTTTCTTACAAAACTGGGGATTTTGCTGTAGTCCGAAAGTATTGAAAGGGAGAAACAGATTGAGACTTGAAGCTCAGAATTGACCCGGCATTTGAAACTAACCATGTGTTAAGAGGCTTACGTGAAATACTGAAGCCAGTAAATCTTGTACTCAAATAGATATATTAATTCTTAGACCTCAAGCTCTTTTTTTTTTCTGTAGTTTGACTCATGAGATTAAGTGTATTTGGTCCGTTGTTGTACCAGTTTTAATGTAGGTCAAAGCAGGGCACTGGCTAGAATTGGTTTGCTTAATGGGGAAATGGTATATAAAACTTTTTAATAGTTATAACTGTAAAGTGATAACAGTGGGCTATAATTTATAAGCAGTTTCAGGATTTAAAATGATTTAGTTTCACATAAAAACTTCAGTTATTTTATGCAAAGTTTACTAATGTTGTAGGGTTGGTAGTGGTTAGTGCATAATTTTTCCTGATCTCACAGAGCCAAGTCAATGTTTAGAGTGTGCTGAAATTATCTCTTATATTTGAAAATTAATGTGTGATGTCCTTCTTTTAGATGATGCCCTGGAAGATTTAAAATCCCAAAAGAAAAAAATAGTAAGTAAAACTTCAAGAAAAGCTAGTTGTTATGGTCCACTAAAATGTTTGTGCACCTCTACAAGTTGAGTTTGATTGTAATATACAGATAAAGAGTGGAGGGAGGGAGGTGAAACTACTACTATTCCTCTGTTTTCATACATTTTCTAGTACCACACAAGGCTTTCCTTACCCCAAAATTAGAAAGGACCGCTTGCATATGAGAATAAATTGTCTCCTTGTAGTTTAAGTTAAACCTACTGTTTTAGTGTTGCTAGATCTATGTAAAGTGATTCCGTTTTGTCAGAAATTGAAAATGTATGCTTTAACCTACTCATTGCTGATGACTACTTTTACTTTAGGATCATAAAAAGAGTTAGATGTTGCACCGATTTAAGAACATAGAATGCAACTGCATCTTTAATAGTTACTCTGTCACTTAATGTCTTGCTCGTAAACAGCAAAAAGGATTTCCATCTTGTCTGGATTCACTTTTTCATCAAGTAACAGATTATTGTTTATACCTTAAATGCATCACCACCTATTTCCCATCCTCCTCCATCCTGTTTTGGTACTACATATTTCTTCCATTACATTCTTTCCTCTAAAAAAATCTGTCTTGTCATGTATCAATCCTATCAGTTGTCTTGAGGTCATCTATTTTGTGAGCTGTGTGGATGAGTTAGCAGTATAAAACTGGTGTATGCCAGGTATTTGCTTCAACTGGGTCAACATTTAATCTCAGTAAGACAAATTTAGGATGGAAAAGATTCCAAGTCCTGGATAACTTGCACTCTTTGTGAAGTTTAACACCGAAAGCTGTTTCCTCTGTACTTAATCATTCCATAAGGAAATTCTCTGTTTACTGTTGTTGGCTTCATCTCCTGCCTTGCAAGGCAAAACTTAAAAACCACCACTACCAAAACACAAAAAATCCCTAACCAACCCCAACAAAACAGCCCGTCCTCTCCCCCCCAAACTCTAGAAGTTGTATTATGAGGCTTTATTGTTAATGAGTTTCCCAAAGCGTTCACCTCATCTTCTGGATTTTGCCACGGTGCTGAATTAATAGAAAATCCACACAAAGCTACCAAAAAAAGTCAGGTAAGAGTCTGGTATTATATGTGTGGCCTTTACAGGGGAAACAGATTTCACTGATCTTCCACTCTGTTTTTTTTATCACTTTTAAAATGTACATGTAAAAATGATAACCTGTAACCTAATTGTGTCATTGTCCTTTGGTAAAGAGGATTTGCTAATATTTACATCCGCTAATCTTTATATTAAGGAATCTATTAAATGGAAGTGTCCCTTGGTTGAAGAGGTGATAAAAAAGGGGTTGGACAGGCTTGCATTTTCTGAGAACAGAATAAGTGAGCTTGACAGCTATGTTTTTAATTTTATTTTACAAAAACTGCTTAACAGAAACTAGTTAATCTCTCCAATTTACATAGTCATTGGGTAGCTTTGGAGGGAAAGTTCTTAGAACAGAAAAAGCACAATGGAGAACAAAACAGCTTTTGGAGTCTTGAATGTAAAGCCTCCATTTCAGTTCACATTTCTGTAATCATGAAAATACTCATATTTATTTTAGAAGAACTACTAATGCTGAATTTTTGTGTGAGAGAAACTCTTCTTTAGAGAAAAGGCATTGAATAAAAGACTAGGAAAAAGCTGGTTTATAAAGGGAAGAGTTTTTTGGAACTGATGCTGTTGAAACAAGATGTAAATGTGTAATTTGCATATGCAAAAAATCAAACCAACACATTGTACAAGAGCAGACAGTAGTCAAAAATTAAACAACTGCATGAATACTTTGTGAACAATATAAAAATTATAGTGTAACTATGGAGAGTTTAAACCTGGAAATATACCTTGCCATTAGTATGTATGCATGTCAAGCTTTAATCATTGAAGAGCAACTTATAAATAGGACTAGTAAAATAGAGTTCTGGGAAGTCCAATAACCTATAACTCAGCTATTTTTCAATCTGAGGGGGGTAAAAAGTCCATGATTGCCTCCTGATCTTGTGGGTGCCTGGTTCCTAGCAAGGAACCAGAAACAGAAGACTTATTGCAGCCTCTTGAATCAGCATGGTGTTGGTATTTTTTACTCAGAAGATTGACTCACGATTTTCATAATAATTTAAAGGTATTCAATTAAGCATTAAAATTAGCTCATCATACATGAAACCTAGTGTGCTGAAATGAGCTCAAAGTGGATGCAGGTAATGAGACAGAATATATTTTGTATTTTAGATAAAAACACTCAAAATTGCATTCTGTGATAACTTGGTTTTGATAATATTCAGATTTGGTTTTGTTTTGGATTAGCTTCTTTAGGATTACCTGTGCCTATGAATAACTGTAGCAACACCTACTTTTAGTAAAACAACCTTTACCAAATAAAATAATAAAGAGAGAGAGGATTTTTTTTTCCCCTGTTGGATTCTGATTTGCTACTGAGTTTGCAAATAGGATTAGTTACTAAGATATTTACACTGTGATCCTCAAATCGTCTTGGATAAGTAAATTATGTATTTCCTGTTTATTTGTAATGCAAATTGCTGTCTAGGCACTGTCAGCCTGCCACAACAGCTCTGGTTTTTTACTTCATTGCAGCTCAGCTACCCGATTGCTGGAGAAATCTTATATTGAAGACAATTGTCCTTTTGAAAAACGTTGCAGTACTCGTGTTTTACAGGCATGGGGTCCACCTTTTCCCTAGTGACATTACTTACATTCTGAAGGGTACCTTAACAGAGTAAGCTCCTCATCTACTAGATAAAATGCCCTGGTGACTGTGCAATGAGCTGCTCAATAGAACTTCAGTTCTGTTCAAAAGGCTTCCGTCTTTAGTGGCATATTCATATGGATATTTATGCCGGTAAAATACATGACAAACACAAATATCCAGGTACTTCATCTGAAATGTCCATTAATATTGTCTATCCTGTACTTCGACTCAAAGTTTGTGTAATGCTTATTTTCCACAGAACTGACTCTCTACACTACTTTTAAAAGTTTTCACTAGGAAAAAACATGTTGAGTGTTTCTTTATGGATTGGGGTAGGGATTAAGTTCATTAGCTATAATAACAGCACTACTTCAAGATACAACTTTTTCTTCCCTTTCTTGATCGTAAAGGATGCTCTGGTTGTGTTGTGATTGTGTAGCTGTAATTTTGGCCTTAAAGTTCTCAGTTAATGAGGATGTCAGCCCTTAAGCCTGAATGGGTATAGATGAGCAAGTTCAGAGGGTTAAGCATATTAAAGCAAGGGCACAGGACATGCATTAAGCTGCTACAAGGGGGAATTAGTGGAGACTTTACCTGGAGCAGCAGTCTTAAAGACGGGATAATTCTAAGCCTGAGGACATAGTTGTGAAGATAGCATAGTAATTACTTTGCTGATGTTAGAATTAAACTTTGCTGAAGTTTGCTCAGCTATAGTAGGCTGAGTGTAAAGTTAGACTTGGACAGACTTCCTAACCATTTCGGGTAAGAACTTAGAAAGTTGCATCTGTTAATTTTCCAAGAGAAGAAAAAGAAATCTGATTTCAAGGCTGCATTGAAGTTGGGTTAATAACGGGGAAAAAAAAAAGCAGCATATGAATTTTGTTCTTTAAAATAACTACTGTTTAATGAACTTTATTCCTTTAACCTTCCAGGCATAGAAAACTCTAGATATTTTGATAACCTTCAGTATGTGACAAAAACTCTACCAGGAGTTCGCTGTTGTATACGCTTAGTTGTGTCTACCCAATATATGCTGGAGTACTGCAAACATGCAATTAGAAGCTCAAAATACAGTTAAAAATCATATTTACTGATGAATGATCAAATGAGGTATTTCTTTCAGGCAGTGTTCATACAAAACAGTTACTTTGGTTGTTTTACTGTTTGCATGGATCTATCCAGAGTACACTTGACCATTGTGGCTTAAATGATTTATTTCCTATTTTAAGGAAACTTTTGCTACATGTATTGGCATATCTTATGTGGTAGACTGAAATGAATCTTGTTGCTTTGTGTGAACATAAAGAAATACCTCTCCATAGTTGGGTTTGACATACCAAGTAATTCAATTTAAGAACTCACGTGGTAGTATGATGAGTAAGTCGTTTGTACCTTGCCAGTACTTCAGACTTGCAGTTGCTAAATCGCATTTACAAGAAGCTTAAAATACATTACACGTATTAGTTTTCAATGTAGGCAACTGATGTCGTTGCCACAGGAATTCTGTTTGGTTGCCAGTTGGAAAGGAGGCCATCCATGCAATCATTCATAGGAGAAAATGTGGTATATGACCATGCTTCTTTATTAAGATGTGGTTAATTCTGTGAAATAAGTTTGAAAAATTCATGATTAGGCTGGTATTAACTTTCATAGAGACCTCACTTGTGATCCTGGTTACTCAGCATTTAAGCTTGATGATAATAGACTATGAATTAGCCTTTGGCAGAAAGAAAATGGTTTTGTGGGAAAAGTTTTGGACCTCTGAGAAGAGTACATTACAAAAAAAGAGCAGGAGGTGTCGAGCAATTTGCTGTGTTAGCAAGCCAGTGCTCAGCACTAGGTTAACCTTTCCAAGGTTATGCTTCAGGATGGTGAATAACCCAGAAGTCAGTATGTTGATTTGCATTTATAAACAAGCTTGCTGTGGCAGTGCACTAGCCAGTTTTTCTGCTATGCAAATGTAGAGATAGTATTTAAACTTTACACGGGCCCTTAGTTGCTTCTAGTAATTAGACTAATTTGCTGAAAGAGTAAATAAGCTTTTAGCTCTTTGATTCCTTATTTGGTATTGTCAGCCAAATTTCAATTGATTTTAGAAAAATGTATTGTAGGAGAGAAACCATGAGAACTGTGAGTGTGCTTATAGAAACCTTGACAATTTCTATAAGTTTTCAAGAAATTTGTAGACAGTCAGTTGTGAAAATGAATTCTTGTTCAGATTCGGCTTTACTAGAATTATAAGGCTATATGTGAGTTTCAAATATGAACAGTAACTTGTTGAATGGTTGAATAACTATGAGAAGAATAAATTTGACATCTGAATCTTGTGATGAGAGCTAAATTTTTCCATTTCAAAGTAATGTTACTGTTTTGCAAAGCTTACATATCCACAAATAACTACCATCCTATCTAATACCGCTATAGCGAGAAGTGTGTTAGATAAGGAAAGTGTCAAGTGATGGTGGAGCATTCTGGTTTTTTTCTTCCTAAAGGTCACTTTGTCCTGCAGAAGGTTATTTCTCGTTTTCCTGTGTGGCTATAAAGACAATTGCATGCATTATGTGTTCATTGATATAAAGTGACTCAGGGTTTTTTATTTTGATTTGGGGGGCAGGTATTGACACTGACTGTTAATGCTTCCCTGCTTTGCAGCTTCACCTTGCTAACCTTACCCCTTCATATAAAGGTCTGCCTTATGGTTTTCACTTTTATAAGCAATAAATACTTTATTTTTCCTATTAGACCCTTAATTCTGATCTTACTGCACTGTGTGGCATTTGTTTTACGAAGTTAGTGCGTTAAATCCAAGGTCCTTCTGAAATACAAGTTTAGGAAATTGATTTTTACTTCACTCCCTTTTGTCTCAACAGTCCTTAATTAACAGCCTGAATAGTATTCCTTGCCTTAAAGTTCTGGTAGTGTGTGTAGGAGTGAGTGTTAAATGGATACCGTACATCCATTAAATGGAGTGAATGTTGTTTAGCTTCTGAGGTCTATTTGTAATTCTGAGCTCTGTCCAAAGACAAAACCGCTGCGAGGTCTGTATGCGCAGAATGGCTGAGACTTTAGTTTCTCACTAGCTAAATAATGGCATAAGAGTCATGCTAACCTGCACCATTTGTTATTTTAGCAGTGATAAATGAGTTTGAGAGAACTTAATTTTTTGACCCCTGACCTTTTCAGTTTTGCAGTTTATGCCAACAGCAAACTTAAGACCAAACAAACCCCCTGCTTTTAGCCGAACATGGCCATTAGTCAGCATATCTAGGAGAAAAGGTCTGCTTAAGATACTGTAAAATGCATTATAATTTCTATACATATTAGCTATTTGTCATAACTTCTGCTATCTCCGTTTTAAAGTTAAGCTTCTTCTGATGTTGGCTGTTAACCCCTAAAATGATATTTTACTAGTGATTACTTTTTTAATTAAGCCCATGTATTAGCTATAAAGCCACTTGAGTGTGTTGTAAATAAAATGCTGTAATAATGAAGTGCTTTAATTACAGTCCCTAAAGTATGCGTATTTCTCAGTAAATTTTTTTATTTAAATTCTTAACATGTTCTCTTTTTTTTCTGAAAAGCAGTTTGAATCGCTGTAAAGATGGAGATTCAGCCTTTAAAGTCATTTGAGCAAATTCCATGGCTGTTCTCTAGTTAGTGAGTTTTCACAGCATTTGCAGCAAGCTAATTGCTTCTGCTAATAAATAATCTAAAATCGATGCTGACAGCAGTTAATTGGCACAGAGACTTTATTCTGTAAAGCACTTGGCTAACGACCTTCCTTAAATTAATAGCATTAAGTGCTATGAGGAAATAAATCTAAGGAATTGCCTGTCATTCGCTTGTCATGTCTAATAACTTCCAATAATGATGGCTGATAGATTTTTGCACATTCCATTATTGAAGTTGGTGCATGTAATTATTCTCCTCATTATATGTAAACAATTAGCAATATTTGGTGTTTCCTTGCAATAAAGCTGTTAAATACAAGTAGCCCATTAGAGTTTAGAGACTATTTTTGAAAGCAAAACTTCATTTCCATTCAATACAGCAAATCCGCAGGTATCTGAACATGCCACTAGTTCATTGGACTGAGCTTCACCTTTTGGTAACATTAAGAAGTTGCTTGTAAATGGGAGGATATGGGGGCAAAATACTTGAAAGAATGCTGTATTGATGTGTGGAAACTTTTGTTTCCAGCTTGAGGAAGTAATGGAGAAGGAAACTTATAAGAATGCTAAATTAATCCTTGAAAGGTTTGATCCAGAATCAAGTGCAAAGGTAAGAATCTTGGTATTGATACTAATTTAATGTGAAAGGTACTATGGAGCCAAACATTCAGATGATGTTATTTGTAATTAATTGGCAGGAGGCTGAACTACCATCTGCTGGAACATCTGCAACCCCAAGACCTGGACAAGGTAACAGCCAAGTAAAATGGATGCTCTTTAGCATAGATACTCGTCTTTCATTGCAATTTCCACTCTAGAAGTCTCTCTGATAAAATTTGTAGATCAATTGACCTTTATTTAGGGTTAATAGACTGTTTATTAGACTATGCCCATTACTGTGCTGTATTTTTCAGATGAAGGATCTGTTACTGAAGGCTGATGCTCTTCTAGTGAGCAGGATGTTTAATGCTGCTTGATGCTAAAGTAGAGAGAAAATTAACTTCTTGTGGCATACTTGCAATTTTTCTAGAATACTAAAGTGCTTTCAAATATTATGTAATGTTAATTGATACAGCTTTTCCATTCTATTTCTATTTCTGGCTACCAAGGCCTTTTCCTAATGCAGTGCTTATACTACTTCTATATGGTGGATGGAGATATTCCATAAAGCTAGTGCAGAAATCTGTACTCTTCTAGATGCAAAAAGTGGACAGTTCATTACTAGTTTGATGTTCCATTGAAAGGTGCTGTTGAATAAAATAGTAAAATAAATAGAAAAAGCTTGCATATGTTTCAAGGAAGCCTTGTTTCTAGATTGCACACACAGGTTACACAACTGAAAAGATCTCGCCTCCCCACTCTACCAGTAGAATATTTGCATTAAAAATGTGGGCTATAAATTAAAGAAAGATATTTATGCGAACAAACTACTGTTAAGTTTTTTCTTAAAGCTGAGTGTAATATGCTGTAGTTAAACTGAAAATGCTAGTACTAGCACAGTATAAATGCACTTTGTGTTATAATACTGAAGATACTACAAAGATCTGTCTCAGAGTGTGAGTACTAATTTGCTGTTATAACCTGTAGGGGCTAGTGCTCAAAATAAATTGCAGAATCTGATGTGCATAATTTTCCATCAAATAGGTTGCTTTAGAGCGTATATTAGAATTGACAACTTTGTGTCTAATTCTTTTGAGTAACCAAACTTTTGTCTCATTTTTCGCTCTTGGAGTGCAGGCTTTGGGTGTAGAGCACCTAGATTTACTAACTGAGGTGTTTGTAACTGCATGGTCAAATCCACTGTTTTGTTCTTCTTGCTTAGCTTCAGATTGTCACGAAAATATTTTTAGCCTGTCCTTACTTGTTGACATTGACAGTGAATAGTTGCAGTGCAGTATGTTAGCAGTATAGCTGTTATCTCTTCCGGTGTCCTGGGCACAACAGCTTTTTCTCAAGTTTGCTCCTTACCTGTCTCTCCCATCATGCCATTTCTCCAGCATTCATAGTTTTTTAAGGCTGCAGCCATTTGACACCCTGTTCTGTTCTCTGCCTTAATACAGCTAACGGGTGGTTGCCAAGAATTTTCTGTCATACCTATAATGTTTAGGTAGTCTGTGTTGTGGTTGTTTCTTTTTTTTTCTCTTAACTCTCTATATTCATCCTTGTCCTTGAGGTATGTTAGAAATCACTCCAGCCTTAGGGTGCCAGATGTGTTTGTAGAATGCAAGTAATGCTAACCAGGGGATGAAACTGTCTTGAAATGTGTGTTTCTGTGTAGAGATTTGGAGATAACTAGCTATAAATTAAATAGGCAATGAGAAGTCACCCTGGCTTTATTAAGAGATATCACCAGCATTTTTGGAAGTCTAAGGAGTTACAGGATTGTTCTCTTCTGCTCTGCCCAGGCTGTGTAAGTAGTGATGGTGACAAGTGAATTGCTCAGTCTCTGTTAGTTGGTCTTGTGTGTCTTTGGGTTTACAAAGCGCAGTGTGTGTGCTTTTGATCCAGGGTTCTCAGTCAAAAGCAGGTTAGTTGGATCCAGCATATGGCGTGTTGTGCTGATTTTGGACTTGACTGTTATTAGAAGGGCTGTGATAATAATAATAGTAAGTGTGGTATAATAGCAGGTCCATAGAGTGAAACAGTTGCTGCTAGGAGTTTGCCCACACTATATATGTTTAGGGTTTTTTATGTAGGGCTAGCTGTGAAGTGGTCTCGTGGACCTGGTGGAGGGCATCTTTCAGTTTATTTTCATTTGAGAAGAATGTAAGTGCTGCTCTCGAAGACTGTTGTGATGTGAACCAGAAAGGTATGTAAAATACACTTCTATTTCAATATTCAACTTCTTTGGGTACATCCACATTGAAATAAACAATTTACTTTATCCTGGATAAAAGTGCAGTTTAGCCTTGGAAAGGGTTTTGGGAAATGAGTTTTATGAGTTATCATGGTTTATGGTTGGATTTGATTATCTCAAGGGTCTTTTCCAACCTAAATGATTCTATGATTCTGTATAATTTTGTTCATACAGAGCACAACTTCCTTTTTTTTCCCCTTTTTCCAATCTGTTCTATAACACATTGAATTTAGAATTGGTGCTGCTTTTTGTCCATGTAAAAGTGAATATTCAGATTGTATTTTGTAGGTGCATTATAGTTCAGGAGGAACAAGCTGTGTTTGGCTTTAGTTTGTGAAATTATGGAGACTTATTTTCTAAATAACTTGTTTTTTGTATGTGCAGTAATTACTCCAGTTTTTAGCTGTCAGAAAACTACTAGCTTATTGCTGTTCATGCTAAATAATATCTGCCCCAAACAAATATTAGCTTCTGTTTTGGGCAGTATATAATTTACTGTAACTAGATGACACCTTAATGTGGTTGTGGTGTAATTTGGTGCATGCAATATGTAGTAGAATTGTAGTGATTGGGAATAATAAAGTATCTGTTAACAAGTTAACATTAAGGCTTCCTTGATATTGTCTTTCCTCACTTTGGACACGAGCTAGCCAGGCAGCAGAACTCATTATCTTGAGCTCTGTAACTGAGTCTCTTTGAAAAGAGGGTAAATAATGACCAATGTGTAATCAGATTGGACGATGTTGTGTACGAGGTAGCTGATGTTAGGTAGGTTAGTTGGAATGTTTTTGACTTACCAGTTGAAATGGGAACTTGTGCGTCATACCAATTAGTACAAAGATTTAATCAGCATTACATAATAGTTGATTCTCAGATAAACAGCTGGTAATGCCCCACTTTTCGTATGCGTTTAGCTCTTTTTGCAGTTTTTGTGATTTGTGACATGCACTTCTTAAGTAATTGTAGTTTAACACATGATTCAGATGAATGCTGAGTTTGGCATAAGAAAGCACCTGGAAATCCACAGAACAAAAGGAATTTGAAAACTTAAGTGCAATTTTATCTATTCAGAAATGTTTTGAGGGGTAGTGTTAATGAGTACATAGTTATTCGGTACTTTGAATGAAAAAAATAGGGTACGGATATATTGGCAGTGGAATAAATATTTATCAATAATATCCTGTTGTTGATACCTGCTCCCTTCATTGTGCCAATACAACTGTTAGCAGGGCTGTATTGTAAATGAGATTACTCTGTGACCTGAATTGAAAATAATGCAGTAACAGATGGTTGCAAGATGTGCTATGGGTACAGGCATGAAGGAGGAAAATTTTTGTTTGGTCTTTGCCACTAAAGCCAACAAGTTGTGAGCTATATATTTATGTGCATTGTGCTTTAGCTCTTTAAAAATGATGTATTTTTCTCTACAAAAATAAAGGAGTTTTGAGGTGAGTGAGAAATAAAATAGTTATGCTTGTAAATGTGAAAGATACAGCTGTCTTGCCACTGGCAATATCTTAGTGATCTTTAGGAGATCATACTTAATCATCAGTTGGTGAGTAGTAGCCCTAAGTAGTATGTCTGCTTATATAGCTATATTGTTCAGTGCTGGTAACTGCAGAGTTTGGACTCCGGTGTGCTTGAAGAATAAAAGTTCTATTTTTATTTATCTGTCTTCATACAGTTGGTTTGCAGATGCACAAAAATCATTCAGGGAAGAAAAAAACTTGTGGAAAATTGCAAAACTTCATTAAAACTACATCAGCAGTAGCTGTATGTTGCGTTAGTGTTGAGACCCGACAGACATGCTACTCGGCTAACTTGTGGGACTTGAGTTATGGAAATCTGGAACTTTGCAAGAGGCTTGTTGTTAACACATTGCATCTCAACATAAAGCAATTTGAGAAGTATATAGATCATATCCAGTTACTGCAGAAGAATATTAGGGCTGTTAATGCCGAAGTGGGCAGCAGGTTTAAAAGAAATCAGACGAGTTCATGGGCAACAGGGTCCATATGTGATAGTAAAACGATTAGATAGGGCTGTACTCTCTGACATCCCTCACAATGCGTTTATGGATCCTGGGGGTAGTATCAGAGATGTAGGCAACAGAAATCATTCAGATTTGTGTGTTGTCATTAAATAACATCTACAACCACTCTAAGAGATGAAATATTGGTATGGATGGGCTATTGATCTCACCAAGGAGAGCATTTCTCATAATGTAAGTTCTTCTGGTAACTTCTCCTACTTGGGGAGCAGCAGAGTGTTGACAAGTTCTCTTAAGTATGAAATAAAAATAGAGCGAAAGCCAAATGAACTTTTAAGTGTGTGTGTGGAAACAAAAATAAGCCTTGTGTATAACCTGTTACCATTTTGTGGAAACTAGTGATGAGTCTTGTATTCTTACCTCTGTAACGAGATTAAAACTACTGAAGCACATCTCTAATGCTGACTGTAAAGTACTTGGGTTCAACATCCTTACAGGAGCAAAAATATGGAGAGAGTCATTAAAGTAGCAGTAACTTTTTAAAAATTGAAAGTCTTCTTAAAGGACGCTTGCCAAAAATGACCCTTCAGAAAGGGTCAAAATGGGCAAAGCTCTTGCAGGTGGCATGGAAATTATTTAGGAATATTGTATTATGGGCTCAGAAGAAATGTGGATGTATCCATGACCTATCGAAACACTCGGAGCTGTTAAGTAACCAGAACTGACATGCTTAAACCACATGATATAGAAAGACAGCCTTAAAAATGTAGAAGTAACATCCATATGTAGAAATTATAGTCATGATCTTTAACGATTTTATATGTAAAACCATAATAAAGCAGGCTTTATAATGAAAAAGAATGAAGAAAATCTTAGCAGTGGATTAAAATGTCTTTTTACAGATATTTAAAATTATCTTGGAACAAGTGGAGTTAGGCTTCATATTTATCACTCACTTTTTTAAAGATTTGTGGAGCTGAGAAGTGTTGAGACACTGCATATCTTTAGCTAGATTTTTGAAACTAGTACTATTACACAAACTTAAACATATGGATAAATAGATCGTGGGGGACAGTCAATATATTGTTTGTAGATGAGTCATGCCTGTTGGTCAGATGGCATGGAGAAGATTATGCAATTATTCTAGTGTAGTTAGACTTGAAAGGTTACTACTAAGGTCTCTCACAAAAAGCTCTCAAAGAAATGTCAGTGGTGAGGTTCTTCATAAATTAATTCTTGATTAAAGTAAAACTTCTGACAGAGGAGCAGTTTTCAAAATTGAAACAAGTCACCAAGGAAACCTTAAAGGAATTTCTGCAACTGCCTCACCGATATATCCTGGTTTCCAGATTGTGAACAGTTTAAATAGGGGGGGGGGGGAAACTTCACTTGCTAAAACAGAGTTAAAATTTAGAATCTTCATGCTCATTGGGTGATCTAACTTGGATGATGTGTGGGGCAATGCAATCATGCACATGAAGGTGTGGCAGGGGAAAACTGGTAATTTGTGCTGCTCTGTGGGAAACTGAACTAGGTGGATTTTTAGCAAGACTTTGTGCAGTTGTAGTCTTTTTAACTGATGATACTGAAGAGTCTTTTATTCCTTATTCTGGTGTATATGAATCCTATTTATATGTACAGATAAGTAGGCAAGGACATAGCCTATGTATGTTGCAATTCTGTGGCACCGGATGTTGGCGATCTTCCAACAGAACTTTTACGTTTGACCCAGGACTTCAGTGATAACAACTCTTTCTTAGCTAATGTGAGCTGGTGTCGCACACTCCCTGCCTCCTCCAGCCCATACAGAAGCTTAGTGTGGTAATATTGTACTTTTGGGGACAGGGATCACTCCTTCAGACTTCAGCACACCCATCTCCCTGTGGCTGGTTGCCAGTGGACCTGTAAACTGCCTGCTAAGGATTTAAACTCTCCCAGCCTGACACAAAGTCAGCAGATAAAATATCTCTGATCTTGAAACTCAGGGAGATGAATTTAAAGTCCAATTCTAATGTTAAATTCCATTTGTTGTGAAGGAAGACAAGCAAGCTTGTTCAATCTGATGTGGGTGCTAGACACTAACTCTGTAGGGTACTGTAGCCTTGGGTGCAAGCATTCATGGGACTTACCTTTTAGAGACTAGGCTGTTAACCATGTTAATGGTCCTAAAGTGAGGGGTACATTTCAATTTGATTTGTTGCAATAGTGTATTTCAAAGGCTCCCTAGAGGAGATTAGGTGTAGACAGGATGAGAAATAGATGATAGCGACTGCTGTTCATGAGCACTGTTCCTGGCTTGTCTTGGGGAACAAACTCTTGTATAAATATAATGGAACTCCAGGTTTGCATGAATACAATATCCAAACCTTGATATATTACTGGGATGATATTCCTGTAATGAGAACTCTGGCTTCAGGTAAGAAGAACTGAAGAAACCTATTCAGTTTTTCATAATAGCGATTTAATAGTAACTCCAATAGTGGAGTAAAGAGAGGTAGAACTAAGGACATGTTCCACCAGAGTCCGTTCTTGCTTCGTGACAATCCAAGTGTGGGGCTTGTTGGTAGGGTTGCTGAAAATAGTGAACAAAACTATATGATGTGAATGAAGAATTGCATTTTCTTCTGGCTTTAGAATAGTTTAATTTATCCAAGCTGAAAAATTTTTAATAACTCTGGGCACTTAGCCTGGATGTTTTAGACATTGACAGAATAGTTTTGGTCCCATAGAAAGCTAAATACTTGGAAGCATGTTTAGACTATAGAGTAAAAACAGCCATCAGTTCTGTCTGCACATTGTTTGAATCTAGCTATTCAGATATCCAACATTCTGCCTTAGAGAACAGAATCGTAAGGTAGGTATCTGCTAATTTTCTTCTAGAAGAATTTTGCCCTAAGTATTTAACAGTTAATTATTATTGCTATTAAAATACAGTATTCTGTGTGGGGTTTATTTCTATGGCATGCTCAGCCAAAGCAGCTGGTGATCATTAGTTACAGACCTTTCTGGTTTTGTTTGACTCTGTCATTTATTGATTGGAATAGCAGTATTAATGTATTTTTACTAATTTCTTGCTTATAATGCTAGATGTTAAATTCAGCATGCACTTGTTCTTTGTTCTTGTCAGAAATTCGTCAGAGGACCACAGCTCAAAGAAATGCTTCTATGCCTTCACCTGCAACGTCCAAACAAGGCTCTCCAAAATCACTGGTTCCAGCAACTCCTAATCTGCAGAGAGAGACATCAGCTCTGAGTGGACCCCCAGAAAGAACTGTTGTGCCATCCTTGCAGTCAAATGTTTTACCAAGACGCCCTGGATCCCCTGCTACTTCAGTGCCTGGAATGGGTAAACAGAGCACTTAATGTTATTTACAGTTTATATTGTTTTCTCTGGTTACCAATAAAATAGGCCATTTTCAGACAGTATGGAAATGGCATTTCATTTGGAAATAGCAGAGCAGTTATCTGATTAAGCAGGAGTTCCATATTCAATTAGCCATAACTCTTTACAGCTGGCACCTCTTGATGCTGAAACCTATTGCCTGAGCTCATTTAACTGTTATGGCTTCTTTGTTTAAATGGCAATAAAACTTTGCAGTATTCTGTAGTCAACAATACAGCATACCTTTTTATGTTCTTAGTTTAGAAGAGCTGTACACTTACATATAAATCAGGTACAGAGGAGAACACTTTCAGAATACATTCATGTTTCTCACTAAACCCTGCACATATTTTTTAACATGAATTTTGACATTTATTTAAATTTTTACTCTAGGAGGTATAGTCATGCAATCTATAGTCATAGATTGAAGTGTAAAATACCAAAGACGCAGGAAAAGTTGTCTATGTTGTAGCTGAATTCTTCTAAAATCTTACTGTTATTCTGGTACAAGAGTCAAAAGTTTAGCAACAGGTTGAAATCTGGTAGACTTGAGTGCTGCTTAAAATTTTGTTTCATATCCTGAAAATGCTTTTCCCTGGACTTCTGGCTTGGTGTTCAGATGGGGTGGACTTTATTAAATAGAACATGAACTAAATGCCAAAGGAGGGATAGCAAAATTTGAGAGGTGGGGGGGGGGGGGGGGGGGCATTGTTTTCATTCTAAGGCTGTGTATGGGTTAGTTCCAGGCCTTTCATTTGTCGCAGGATGTCTGGCAAGTTAGATCACAAGGCAAGAAAGGAGATGAAATGCTGTCTTGAAAACAGAAGGCATGCAACTTGCCAAGAATCTTTTGAGCACCACTGTAATGTGGAGTTGTTCTTTGCTCTTTATACAGTGATCAAGAATATTTTTCTCGGCCCTGTGTTTGTGATTTTTAACTTTGTTACTTAGGTCTTACAAACTGCTTATTAACTTTCATGATACAATCTAAAAGTAGGAATATATGTAATATATTGACACCTGATCTCTTAATGGAAGATCTTGGGCAGCTGAATGTTGAAATGCCTGTTCATGTTTAATGTAGTAAAATCGGCTCCTTGCACCAGGAAACTGGTCATTTGGTTACAAACCATGTTTACAAAAACCTGTTTACTGAAAATTCCATATTGAGTTTAAAATCGGATGCTCCTTCTTGTTTAAGAAGCTGGCTATATAATAAAACAATATCAGCTTTATAATAGTTTTATTCTTAGGGGAAGATTCAGGCAGGAAGATTCATCCAGGCAGCTGGATGAAATTCAGCTGTTACTGCAGAAATGTTTTAGAGGAAGAATGAAAAAAAAAAAAAAGTTAATGGACTTGTTTGAAAGGACAGTTGCCAAGCCTGTGAATTAAAATATTTAATGTAGTTTTTGTGATAATGCTTTATAGGCACATTTTTTTCACTAATAACCGGTATTTTGACCAAAAGTGTCATAGATAGCGATGAAGCCACTGCATTGTCAGTTAATGTGGAAGCCCTATTTTCTCTTGAATTTCCCCAAACCTTCCAGGCATATAAATTCTGTCATGTAGCTGTAGTGAAGAGTATATAAATTCAGTATGTATAAGAGTAATATCATTGCATCTAAATTTATGCATGGCTTACAACAAATATGAATAGCCTTAATTATCTCTACTTTAGAGAAGATTAATAATTCATTTTCATTATACTATATTTTGTAGAGGAGAATCAATTTAACATGTATTACCACAGAGCTCCCATATGTTTGAAAATTAATAACCAGCAGGTAGTTGAGAGTTTGCCAAGCTTTGCAGAAATGACCAGTCTTTCTACAATGATTGCTTTTGATGTTTATATTAATTACTGGTGTCCATAACAGCATGACAACTAAGCTGGTTGGTTTGAGTTATTAGTAGGCAGGTAATTGAAGTTGTTCTTGGAGTGTGTTGTGATGTTTTATTCTAGGTAACTATTTAATTTTTACCTTGTTTATTAACTTCTGGAAACGTTTCATATATTGGTGATATACAGGTCATATGCAAAGTTGGTCTTTTGAGTTTAGGGCTAAATACATGTTTGTTAGCTAGGTATTCACAAAATTATTCTAGATCTTTAATTTTATTGCAGTTTATATCAGTGCTCCAGATCTTTACTTCACACCTGTGTCTGACATTATGCATTCACTTTTTTAAATGAAAGTATTGGGTGGTTTTTTCAGGTTTTTGTGATGCTTTAGGAAAGAGATTTTGCTTCAACTCTTCTCTGGTCAGCTTTTTCAGAATCTATAAAATGAAGCATTAGGTCCTGTTTATCTTGCACTGAATTTTTTTTCCTTGTTGCTGTGAGGGTTTCCTTAGTCTGGATTGCTGGTTGTTGACAGAATACAGGAGTAACTTTGGAATGCATTCACTGATTGAGTTCTCCTGAATTCAGTTTGTGAAAATGAGGTTTATTTTAAAATCGTTGGTGTTGAGCATGGAACTTCTTTGTGCTTATTGAAAGGTTGTAAATGGCAGTATTTCCTGATCAAATTTTACTGTGCCTGTAAAGATTAGGACAGTCAATTTAGGTCAGTTTTCCAGTATTGATGAGTGGTGTTTTGAAAGGCTGTGCTGTTAGAAAGATTGCAGCCTTAATGGCAAGATTAGTCTCATCCCATGTGCAGCACTTCAGGAGGGCACTGCTGAAAACGTTTGATTCCTACAGTGTTTGACATTTGCCATAGTGGATGGAGGTCAGCTGTACATGGCATTCAGCTTGAGGTTTACCATAATGTAACACATTCTACCCTAAGTTGATCTTTCCTTTGTTGCTCCAGTCTGTGAGGATAAAAGGTAGATGATTGGAGATGGTAATTGCTGGCAGTTGCATTTAATGCTGTATTTAAACCTAAAGCCCATCTTGGATCAGCTTATCAAATTGTAAGACGTTCTGTGTTGGCTTTGCCTGTGTATCTGCTCTACTTGGGAGGTATGTGTTACTTCTGTGTGTATGTTCATGGAAGAGCATCAGCTGTGTTGGAGGCTGTGACTGTGCATGTCCTGGTGCTGTCCCCAGCTAAGGTGCTACAAGAAAGCTAAGCCTGTCTTCTGAGAAGCTTGAAGTCCACTGTTTTTTGCACAGTATCTTTCAATTAGATGTTCATCCGAATTAGTTCAATTTGCTAACAAACTCTATTGGTAGTCTTTTATTTGCATTTTTTAAAAAATCCTTCTTTGCATCTTCAGACAGTGGGTTTAAGCTTGTTTTATCTTTTAGCTTCCTCTGTGTTTATTGGGCATTATGGGGGATTCTGTGAAACATATCTTCCCAAGAAGAATACTGGAAGCATGCAGCAAATGGAAAAGAGAATTGAAGGCTGAACTGTGGTCACTAAAAGCCTTTCCATTAAGCTATGCCTCTTGTATACTTTTTTTTTTATTGGACACAGAGAGAATAGCTACAAACCGGAACTCTTCCCTGAGAAAACACTGATCACTTTTTGTGCCTTGAGAATTTTACTTCTATGAATTAAATATACTTATTTCTTGCATGGCCTCAGATTACCATATGCTTATCTCTGTATGAAACCTGCTAATGTTAGTTGAATCTCTTTCTGCCTAACCTTCTTAAGTATCTTGAGCTTCAGTAGGACTTTTGCATTATTACAAGTAATTTTGCCATTGGGTTAAACTGAGTCTTACCTGTCAGGTTTCATAATTTTGTCTTCAGGTGGCTCGAAGCTGACCATTTTGTCCCAGTTTCAGAGTTCTGAAAGGACTGGTTCATTGTCCTACTCAAAACATCCTTTTTGTGGCCTTTGAATGTATTTCAGGAAGGTCTTACAGGAATACATTTTAAGTCTTCCCTATTTCCCCCCTGCCAAGTGCTTGCTTAATTATCTCACATTCAAGACTATGTGTCTGCTATGTGCTTGTTGAAAGTACTGTAACTTAATGCCTCCTCTGCTTGTGTAGAATGTCTCTTGGCCAGACATGTGGCCTTGGGAAGAAGTTTCAGATACTTGGTTATTTGAATGGTCACATCTGAATGATTCAGGCTTAGTTTCTTACCAAACTGTGTTTTGCTCATTATGCCTAGCATCTTCTGTTTAAGGCTGGAAAGGAAGGTAGGCATAAGAACTCAAAGCTACGTAAATGGAAATTGGCGGCTTGCAGTGGTCTCACACAATAGACCAGATGTTTTAAAACTTTGTGGAAAGGCAAGTTTGTGCCACTGGTGGTCTTTAACTGGCATATGTAAACAGAGGTGGAAAAGGTGGTACTGACTATTGCTGTTACCTGTTCTTAATGGAGTTTTATTCTCATAGTAGTTTGTTAAACACATGCGATATGAAAAATGTTATCTTGATATAGTGGCCTTCTGGCTTCTTTGACTAAGCATAAATCTGAAAGTATCCAACTTGCCATTAACCATGGGATTACCGAAGTGCCAAATGGCTAGACAGGTTTATCGTGTAGACTGAACAGACACTGAGGGCATGCTCATGTGGTATAGTAATTACACGGAAACTAGTGGGTGCTTCTTTAGTAACATCTTTAGTTCTTTCAGTGTTGTAATTGATTTTACCAGATTTATTGGTGTAAACTTGAAGTGTCAAGTGTGCAGAGTTGAGAGTATATGAAGAAAACTCAAATAAGGAGTTTTTCTTTGCTTAAAAAGTCTCTATTTGTGAGTAATAATTAAATACCATTGATGCCTTAAGTTCTTTAGAAATTATAAGTTTAATTACATATCCAAGGTGTAAAAGTAGAGTGATTTAATAAGATGATAAGCTAAAGGAGCAGAAGAGGAACTTTTAACTATTGTGGGTTTAAAAATCTTACATCTTTCCTAGTGGACTAAGAAATATGAGCATGTATATTAAGTAGGTGCAATTATTTCATTATACTAGCATGCACAGTGAAATACCAGGTTATGTAAAATAGAATTGAAAATAATTTTGACATAGTTTGTGTCTTCCTAGGTCTTCATCCTCCAGGCCCTCCTTTAGCAAGACCTATTCTTCCTCGAGAAAGAGGAGTCGTGGACAGAGTTATTGAATATTTGGTTGGTGATGGTCCTCAGAACAGGTAAAATGTTGCTAAAGGAAATACCTAAGCACTTAGGAAGCTTCTTAACCTTTTTTTTTAAAGACAGATGCATCAAGGGTAAAAGAATTGCAAGTTAATTTGTCTGAAATGTTCATAATGAAATGGCCCTTTCTCAGTGCTTCACCTGAAATCTCTTTGTAGGAAAAATGGTAATATTTTGACAAAATTAACCTTAGCTTTGGGTGGTATTAGCCATGTGATACAAAGAGAAAAATGTATGCTCAAGTGGGTGAATGAATTATATTTTGAACTAAAAAAAAAAAGGCCCAAAATTTATTACCTTAGCATTTCAGCTTCATTATCATTATAAGGGCTTTGAGATTGTCTTCAGAGCTGTCCAAATTTATTAGAACTTCCATGTTAACTGTGGTCGCTTTTCATATTGGGTGTATTCTAATGAAATATAAACTTAATTTGGATGTTATTTTCTGGCAATGAATATATTAAAAATATGTTGAACCGTGAGGTTTAAATTGTAGCTAAGAATATTTCACTGTTTTTAAACCAACTTTAAAAACTATTATTTAATATTTGGATTTAGTTTGCATTAACGAATAATTATTTCACTGTGGAAATTGCCTTTTAAGAGTAAATATCTAAGCTATTAGTGACTATCTAAGGTAAAGTACGTCTCACTCCAGTGTGTTATTACTTATAGTTATGTAATTATGTACTATTCATGTTTTTTAGGTACGCCCTTATATGCCAGCAATGTTTTTCTCACAATGGTATGGCTTTGAAGGAGGAGTTTGAATACATAGGTAAGAGCTAATCTGTGGTAGACTTCCTAGTAGTTGGCTTATGTTTCTTAACTAGCATGCATCATACTTCATTTTGGTTGCAGTTAAGTACTTAACTGACAATGTGAAATGCCACTTCATATGGGAACGGTTTTACGGTAACTTATTAGCCTGTACCTTAAGATTCACTTGAAGACTTAGAGAAGTGCTTTATTGCAACCTCCAGGCCAAGGACTTTATGTGTAGAAAACTATTCAGTAGAAATAAGCCTCTTCCAATACATCCCTGAGAATTGCTACTGGCTATGAATGGTTCTCAGAAGGGTTTTATATTGAGAAACTATCTGACATTAAAGTGTGCCTCTTTTACCAGAACTTAAACAAAATTTTGCTTTGGCAAGAAGATCTTGGGGAGGTATCAGAAAAGGAGTGGGAACAAGCCCTAGGGGGCTATATGTGAATTTATGGCTGACAATAACTTAAGACAGACACAGCCCTTTATTGAACACAGATGTTTTATTTTGCCTCCTTTCTACCACAAGTGTAAGCCTGATGCTTAAGAAATGAGGGAATCTTAGATAAATCTTCTCTCTTTTTGTTTCGCTTAATTTTATAAGTAAATACACAGCATTGTAACAACAAGCTGAACATTTCCTGTGGAACCAAAGATATATAATCAATGTGTCATCCTGGCTCAAGTGAGTTCACAATTCAGCTGTGCAAGAAATTGCCACTTCCCTCCTTGTCTTGGGGGAGGAAATATGCATTTAACTATTAAGTGGTGTCCAGTACTTCTTCAGAACAAAACTGCCTTTTCAGTAAGAAATTTTGAGGAGCATTCTGCTCCTCAGAAAGCAAGAGTGAGACATACCTTGCAGAATCCATAGCATCCCCTTACTCAAAGGGTGAGGAAAGTGGCATCATAAAAACAAATAATCTGCCACCTTAATTTTTTTGTAGGAAAAAATAGAACAACACCATGTGGCAACATCTTGTGGTACTGAATTGCATTATCTTGTTCATTGTGATCAAGTCACAGTGGTGGGCAGTACTTCTAAGTGCAGCAGAGCTGAAAGCAAACAGGTTTTTAAGAAGCAAATATATGCTGAAGTTAAAAATATGGAACAGCTTGTGTACATTTGATGGAGGTACTCTCAGGTACTGATAGCCACTTATTTAATTCTCTGTTTTTAGTATTCTGGACAGTCAGAATGTAGTGTAGGAATAAAGGTGAAATGTGAAATTAATTAGTGAGGCTAATTACTGAGTGTGCTTTTGTGTAGCATTTAGGTGTGCCTACTGCTTTTTCTTGAATCCTGCAAGAAAAACTAGACCTCAGGCTCCACGACTTCCAGACTTCAGCTTTGAAAAAAAGCAGTCTACAGAATTGAGATCTGAAACGGAGCCTCTAGAACCTAAAGAGAGAAAGCCCCAGGAGGCTCAACAGACAGAAGGTATGTGCTAATCTCATGAAGTCTGCTCTTTTTTTAATGTCTAACGAAATCCCCCCGGTCTTCTAGCTCTCTGTCTACATGAGTTTTTTGTAAGAACAACTGAAGAACTCAAACACTGGAACAGGCTTCCTAGCGAGGTGGTTGATGCCCCAGCGTGTCAGTTTTTAAGAGGCATTTGGACAATGCCCTTAATAACATGCTTATTAAGGGCATCATCTTAACTTCTGGTCAGCCCTGAATCGGTCACGTAGTTGGGCTAGATGATCGCTGCTGGTCCCTTCCAACTGAAATAGTCTATTCTCTTCTAACTTCATAGTCAGTGCAGTTTATAATTTTTTTTTTCTGATTCTTCTTGTTCCTGCTTCTAGCTCAGCATGTTGATACTATTGTCTTCTGTCCTGTACCCTAAAATTTCTTCATATTGGGCAATGTCTCATGCAAACCATGGCACAGCAAAATTTTTCACCCTAATGTTACTGATAAACAGGTAGAAAATAGCACTGTAAATGACAGAAATA
>NW_009260022.1:5755237-5776680 GCF_000687185.1 Egretta garzetta | reverse complement strand
TGAGGTGTGTTGGAATTTCTGCCTTTGTTCCTTTTGCTGTTTTCCTCGGGGCAGGAAAATCTAGTAAAACTGCCTTGTTTAAAATCAGGGAGTTCAAAGACAAATTGTCAATTTTAATTTAACATAGTTCCTTTTGAGACGTTTTATAGTCTGCAGATAGAGTGGGCATCTGGTGTACAGCCAACAGGAAGATGCAGTGTTTTAAAGGACTTCAGAAATTATAATTTCAAACCAGAGAATCTCCAGTTAGTTGTGCTATTGAGTACTTGATGGGATTTTACATCAGTTTAAACGGGATCACTGGGGGGAAGCTGTTGAATGGTATACAGCCCCGAGATCCAGGCTGAAAACACACCAACTGTGGGAAACTGTCAGAGGGTAACAGAAAGAATGTTTCTGCTTGATTATCTTTAACAGGGAGTACAAAAAGGCATTGGCCTTTAATTCTGTTACGAGAAGGCTGCATGAGACTGATAGGGAAGACATATCAAACTGTAGCCATCTCTGGCTGTGGTCTGACGGGGGTGCATTACAGGGAAAACTTGGTTTCTTTTCCTGTGCCATAGTGCACTCTTACTTCATTAAAAGTACTATTGCTAGCATGAAAGTAAGACTGAAATCGGAATCTAAGACTGCAAATGTCATCTTTGCCCTCAGATGGTCTGATCATCTTTTCAGTGGGTGGAGGGTGGGCTAGTAACTTCTTGGCTACTTTTACAGGTAGGAGATTCTTATAGAAAAGACATCATTTGTTACTGGGGTCTTCAAAACTCTGCTTATTTTCCTCTGTGAGATTCAAATGGGGAAGCCCTTCAGCTTTTGGAGGTGTGTGCCTTGAGGGCTTCTGAGTATTACCTGTAACTGCAGGTTCTTAGAGGTTTTGGGAAAGGGGGTGTGCTAATTAAGCTGGTATTCTCATTGAAGGAAATGTTTATCAAAGTATGCCTTTAATGGGTCTGAGCTGCCAAGTCAGTTTGTAGATGTAAAAAAAAATGTAAAACCTTAAGAATTAGTGTGAGGTTTTCATTAGGCACTTTAGATGTAGCAGTGAAAATTCTGCCAAATAATTTTTGCTTTTTTGAAAGCAGGATTTATCAAGTATTTCAGGATAAAGTATAGCATGGCTTTATTGCAGTAAATATTATTTTACCAATTTACCTTTAACACTGAAAGTTACTTGTTTTTTGTTGATGTGGTCTTGTATTAATGTGTTGCTTTATTTAAAAACAACAACAAAAGAAACCATAATAGGGTTTTTTCCCCAGTTCTCTTTTCCTGCTAGGAAGCATATGGTGAAATTTTTCAAGAGGGGCATAGGAAATAAGAAACTGATATGCTGACTTTTGGTTTTATCTTGCTTAAATACCTGATCTTTTCTGAATATTAAATCTCCAGGATGATATAAACCATTCTGTTTTGATAATTAGTAAGCAGCAAGAGATGGGGTATGTGTTAATATTTTACATAACTAATACCTGAGAAATGTGGTCTTGATGTAGAAGAGGCCAGTGCTACCCTGTCGGTTTGTCACTGTGCATTAACTGCCTGCAACTTGCCACAAAGTAATCTCTTATGTATGAGAAAATATAATTTTCAGTAAATCACTTTTTCCATCAGAACCCTAATTTGAAATATAACTGCCTACAGGCAGTCGGGCTTTATTAATACATGAACATATTCCTTGATTGTAAGTTTAAGGTATGAAGCTATCATTGAGGTATAGCTCTGGGGAAGGCTTTTGTTCGCTACGGTAATACAGCTGCTGTCATAGCAAGAATGGAGAATATCTTCACTTACAGATGCAGACAAACATTAACATCAGGAAACCAACTTCAGCACAGTGTTGACAACACAGGGAGATCCAGCTCTTATCTGTAACTCATTTAAACCATAGCTGTGTAGCTCAAAGGAACTGCAAGCTAATGTGATACAGAAGTGCTATAAATATTTTTTTTTACCAGTCAGCTACTTTTACTAATGAGTAGAGCATGAAGCTGTGGATCTTTTTTTCAGTTGTGTGCTCATGCAGTGACAAGCATGTTACATGCAACTCCTGTGGATAAGAGATCTGAAAAATGGTTATGGGGAGTGCTGTTGGCACTGAACCTTGGATTTTTTAATCTGCTGGAAATATGGAGTTGTCAGCCGTCCAATCTGATGCAGGTTACTGGCATGAATGTCATGCTTGCCTGCCTGTTCAGCAGAGTAACTTGGGAAATTCTAGTATGAGAACAAAGCAATATACTTCAGTTCTCTTACCTTTTTCTTCAGTGGCTCAATCTTGAACTTTTTTTCATCAAAGAGTTAATTGGGTTTCTTACGTACTTCTCTTGGAACTATTAAAGTTTGGATCATATTTGAAAAAGCCAACAGCAACTACTTTTATCCTCTTGATTCATTTTGCCTTGCCCGTGTTTGGTGTGGTTGCACTGCATTCTTGATTCAGGTTTAGCATTTAGCAATGTCCTGAAGGTTGAGACAAAATTTGACTCCCTCAGAGTTTTGTGGCAACTATCTGGTGCAGATGTTCAGAGGTCTTCATTAGATAACTTTGAACTACAGATATCATCATAGCAGTCAGCACTTTATGGAGACAGCGTCCTGTCTTGTCCCCAGATTTTTAAGGAATTCCTTGACCATATTGATGAAATATTTTTATGATGATATAATGCTCTGTCACTTTTAAGGATTCTTGGAACACAGAAACTGCTGTTACGATTGCAAAGGACTTCTGTTTAAAAGGCAGATGCAGAAACTTGGTTTGTTGTTCAGCAGAAGGGTTCACAGTAACACTGTCCTCCAGAAAGAACACTACTTCCAGTGTGCTTATTTATGAGTTCTACCAGAAGTAGAGCTTGGCTTTGGGACAGTGTTATAGATGGAGCAGAAATTTTGTCTAGGAATAAAACTAGTTGAGGACAAAGGACTGAGAAATAAGCTTGAGTATTTGTTCTGGTCAGAATGGTCTGAGTTCAGTGGTTTAAAAAAAAAAGGACTGGAGGCATTTTCTGTTTCAGAGATTTGGCTTGCCTTTTTACAAAATATGCTCTGCTTTCACAGTACAGCATGAGCCCACTATATTTTTTGTAAGCCATTGTTTCTTTTCAAAGATGTGAGTGTTTGCCTGCTGTGATCTTCCCTTAGTTCAGCTAATGTGGCTAGAATTCAGCGATTTCTCAAGCAGATGTGGGTCAACTCACCTTGGGTTTAATGACTTGCAAACAGGTTCTTTTGGCTTAAAAATGTGTTGTTTCCAGTCTACCACAGTTCAGTTTTGCTGAACAACGTAGGTTGCCTTTTTTGGTAGGATGTAAAGGGTAGAGGGAATCAAATACTGTGCTATTATCGGGCTTCTTTTTCAAAGGCTTAAAAATAGCTTTCTGTGATACCAAAGCCATGAACACAGACTACTGTGAAGCACATGTTCCTTAAAGTTATTTCAGACACATGGTACTGTGTGAAAGTCTGCCCTGATGGGGAGCTGCAATAGTGAAAAAAACTTGTCCCAAAGGTCTTGAAAGTACAAGTAAAGTAGCTATGTTTTAGAGCAAATATTTTATACCATTTTTTATAAGTTCCTGCATAACAAAAACATCTTCTACTTAGTTTAATAGTGATGCAGTATTGTGATTTCACTGGTTATGCAGTGAAATATTCTCTGCAATAAGAGGAGTTGGTGACTGCTTAGAAAGGATAAGTACTTCACATTAAGTACTGAGCATTAAGCAGGAGTGTTGGGGGGGAAAAAGCAACTGCTGTAGCCGGGAGCAGACTTTAAAGTTGCGTTGATACAGCTCTTAAATTTGCCTCAGGCCAGCGTAGGGCTGTTTGCTCTTGAAATCATGTATGTGTAGCTACATTCTTCAGTTAAATGATGGATTAAGTATTAATCATCAAGGACACTAATTTTTTTTTGTCATCTTTTTAAGTTTATGGTCAGAGCTTTCTCTTGTTAGCTACTGCTCTTACAATAACTTAAGTCCTGCATCAATATTGAGATCAAGTTGACTTTAGGCAAGCTTTTAATTAATTGGTGTATTTAAAATGGAATCACTGTATATGTTTAATGAAGATTGGTCATGTTTATAGTTGGAGTTAGTAGCACCACTTACTATGATTGCCCTGACTACTTGTTTTAAAGGACCTACTCTTTAGTTCCTTACAACATTGTCAGACTTAATAATTAGACCAACATTTTCCATGTAATTTTGTTTTAACTGTATATTCTGGAGAGTTTCAAGAGTTTCACTAAGTTTAATAAAGAACAAGGTGAAGGGAAAGGTCATATAATACCTGACAGTTTTTTCTTTGAGAAGCAATGCCTCCATACCTTTTAGTAGAATATAAAAATGAAAACAGCATCCTTCTCCTGTTCCTTTGAATATAGATAGTTAGAACATGCACTTGATCAGGCTTTCTCCTTTTCATTAGATGCTTCTGCTTGCTTCTACTAGTGGCTGACTGACCCTTGGGCTGTCCTCAGACATGCTGTAGGTGCTCGGCATCCTTCTGATCAGACTGAGCAGTCTCTTTCCCGCGAACAGACTGAGAACACTTCTGCAGAGTGTTAAGCATCATTTGATTGAGGACTGCAGGACTGAAACTCTGTAAATAAGTAATGGTTGGGCTATGCTACAAATGAGTTGAGAGGGCATGGAGTTCCCTCTTCCTCACATCCCATACTTTCTTTGACTTGAGCCTGAACAGCAGCAATAAAGAAGGAATGTAACTGAAGTGTGGAGGGATTGTAGCAGGAAAAGGCACAAACTTATTCATAGAATTTGAGGCTGCGGAAAAAAATGCAGAGATGAGACAGAAAGAAAACTGACAGTTGGGAGATAAAGATTGAGCACAGGCTGGGATGGGATCAAGATGGAAATTGAAGAGCAGGAAGGGAGAGTGAGATAGTCTGGAAAGAAACTGGGAACATTAATTTGCTTGGGCAGAAATAGGAGGATTGACCACCTGACAGATGGCTCTGGAGAAATTTTGGAACCAGAAGCCAGGGCAGGTGTTGAGCAGCCTGTGATTGAGAAAGCAGAGAAGGAAGCAGAATCAGGAGGTAAGTCTGCTGTACACTCGCTAAGGTGGAAGATCATGTCAGAGGAAGAAAAGGAGAAGCTGGGCTGCACTGAGCAGTCTGAAGTGGAGCCTGGAACTGGCTAGAAGGAGTTGTGTGTGGGAAGAGGGGTCTTGAGTTCTTGGTAGGTGACAGGCACCAGTTGTACCAGGTCTGCTGGACAATGGTGTGCAGCAGCTACTCTTGTCAGTCGTGACCCGAGAAGCCAGAACAATGGTTCTAAAAATTTCAGCCCTGCTTGAGTTTTGTGAATATTGGCCTGAAGCAGTCTGATTACTTTCAGACACCCAACATGTTTTGATAAATATGAAGTTACTAACATTTAAGATTAGCATTTTTGAACTGTAACTTCGCATCTGTTTTGCAAATTGTTTGCCTTCACAGTATGCACTAATGCTGTATTGACTAATACTAGTCAATAAATAAACTGCCATCAATAGTATCATTCTACAGTACTTTGTCATTTAGTGCAACAGTGTTCAGTTTTTCAGTGCTTGCGCTTCAAAATGTGACTGTCTTATTTCTCATATGCTACTGAAATTCCATTGAGAAGCTAGAATTTACTTCTTTAGAGGTAGTAGGTAGTACTTATGACAAATATTTTTGATCTTCAAAATATGCCTGTTCTCAAAGAAACTCCCATCCTAGATTGAGAGTAAAGATCCTCCTGTGTATCCTTCCTGTACTTTCTGTGGGAAGATTATGAATATGCAGTAATTTTCACTGGCTGTTTTGAGATGCTGAGAACTAGATTAGAATTGCCTTTTTTTTGTTATCTGGCTCCTTATATTTACAGTAGTTTCCACCAAATAGCATGTTTAGGTTCTGTGTACAGATTGAACTCCTACAGGACAAGTTACACAGTTGGTAAAACTTCCATTGCCAAGCACAAAGAAGCTGAATTACCATCATGTCTTGTTTCTGATACAGTCTCACATTAATGAACAAGCTTAGAAAGAATCTGTTGAGGGTGAACATATACAAATAATACATAATAGTTTCATAGTGGGCTCTAAGGTCTTTTCCACAGTATTTTCTTTTTTCTTAAATTTTACAGCTTTTACCTGTGACCTTCTTGCCAGATAAATAAAATAGTGTTTAGCAGTGGAGAACCTCATGCAGTGACTACTCAAAACCTGTGTGTGGTTGCAAAATGTTGTTTCATTTGCTTTTTAAGAATATTAGCTATCTCTTGGTTTCTGGAATGGTTATTTCATCAGTTTTCTTTTTGCAGAGTCTGAAGAAGACACGTCCCAGACAAATGAAACATATGATAAAGCACCAAGTCCTGAGCAGCTAAATGATAAGCTAGCTGAAGAAGTTGAAAAAGAAGAAGCAGAAAACATTTCAACAACCGAAGACTCTATTTCAGAGTCTATTTCAGCTGAACAAAGTGAAGAATCTTTAATGAAAGCAGAATAAAGTATTTCCAAGTGCCTTCTGTAGCTAGTTTTTTAGCTTTGTTCATGCCTGTTGTTACTATTCAGGTGAGCTTTTTTTAATGGTACAACTTAAAAATCTCGCTTGAGCTTAAACTGCCTCAAATGCCACAGTATGTCAAAGCTATGTGTAAAAGTGGGTATTGTAAATTAAGCATGTGTCTTTAAATAAGTTAACACACAGAATGTATAGTTGGTTGAAGTCTAACAGTTGTAGCCATAGTTCAGTTTGCATATTTAAAAACTTAGAAGTACAAGCTTCTCTAAGGGTGACCTGTAATTTGAGATCTCTTTAGCTGTCGTACATAAAGAGCAATTACTGGCAGCAACTGACCTAGTAAGTTTGGTCTAGTGAACGAAAGATACTTTTTAATGCTTCCCTGTTAAAATCAATTGAGTGAATCTTAAATACACAGATGTTTACAAGCTAAAGTCTCATCCGACATTTGACTTAGGCATATGGAAGTGTCATTGCAGTGGTGTTAATGTTATTCATTGTCTAACTTTTTGACAGAATTCAGTTAAATGGCACTCAGATAAATGGCATCTCCTTTGGTATTTGCATTGCAGATGAACCAGAGGCATGTACATACAAAACTGTTTTGTGTTTACATAAAATATAGAAAGTCTCTGCACTTGATTGTACTTGAAGACAAAGCACTATTTATACCTGTACAATAATGACAAGATATAAGTGAATTTTGTGCCTTTGTGTATTTTGTTAAGGAAAATAAAGACATCTAGCAGTAATACTTGGTTTGTGATTCCTAAAACTGAAGAGAGTTTCTGTTCTGCTGTGTGCAGCCATCCTGCAGTTACTTTGTGGAAGTTCAGAAGGAGTATGACACCTTAAAAGCAGCCTGTCTATATGTAGCTAAGGTGGCTTTGATAGAATAGAGATGATCTCTGATCAATAGGGGAAGTGCAGTGACAAGACAAGGGGTAATGGTTTTAAACTAAACCAGGGTAGGCTTAGACTAGATATAAGGAAGAAGTTCTTTACAATGAGGGTGGTGAAACACTGGAACAGGTTACCCAGAGAGGTAGTGGAGGCCCCATCCCTGGAAACATCCAAGGCCAGGTTGGATGGGGCTCTGAGCAGCCTGATCTAGTTAGCGGTGTCCCTGCTCCTGCGGGGGGGTTGGACTAGATGACCTCTAGGGGTCCCTTCCAACCCAAAACATTCTATGATTCTATGATTCTATGCATGTGCGTTTGCCAAAAGACTTTCCTAACCATGCCTAAAGTCTGTTGATACTATTTATTGTTGAAATCACAATGAATATTTGCTTCTGGATTACTGAAACTGTACTTTTTTTTTTATTGTATAGCTTTTCAAACTAAGGACACTTGTTATATTTCCTGTTAAATATAACAGTTGGGAACCTGGACTAGAATTTTTCTGGTGCCTGGAAGTGAGGTACCTAAATCAACTAGATTTTTTTAGAAATAAATGCTCACTGTGTGTAACTTGGTTGATTTAGTAATAGTTCTGATAAAAGTT
Source organism: Egretta garzetta (assembly GCF_000687185.1). NCBI lineage: Eukaryota > Metazoa > Chordata > Aves > Pelecaniformes > Ardeidae > Egretta > Egretta garzetta. The sequence goes on along the minus strand of NW_009260022.1, from coordinate 5,768,657 downwards.
TTTATCGTGTGGGATGTTCTTTGTGTACTTCACTATATGGAGGGAAGGAGAAACTTCAAAACCTTTTTTTATGCATTGTCTTGGTCCCAAAGTGAACTGGTTTTATAGTGTAAAGGCAGCAAAAAGCTAAATCTAGCTCAAAAGCCCTCTACAAGAAAAAACTGTTTCTAAATGTGACCTTAGTATCCATGTCTTTATATGAGGCATAATTAGTACATGAACAGCAATGATTAATTTTCTTTTCCAAATATATGCTTTATTTTCTGATTCTTTGGGGTTAGTTTAGAAGTTCAACCCTTACATCAGTCAGAATCAAGTTTGGTCTGTATTTAAATAAATGAGGAAACTTTCTGGTTCACTAACTAAACTGCAATTTGTATTTTAATTAGTAATCTTCATAGACAGAATGTAGGCATGTGATTAAAGGAGTACTAGTAGGTGTTTGGCTATATTTATATAAACAACAATTAGTAAAAACAGGCAAACATCTTGTGCATGACTATCTTACTTGGGAATACAAAGAAGACAGTCCCTTTTCCAAACATGTCTTGGGGTATGAGAAAAGTACAGCATGCAAAGTGACAGGGGAATGTATTCTTTAATATTTTAAGAGAATGTATTTTATATTCCAGAACTTCTTTAAAATGGAAATAATTTTGCCTGAAAGGTGACAAAGCTCACTCGTTATTTTGTAAGACTTTCAGATGTTAATTTCTCCATTGCATTTTGTACCTCACTAATTTATCTGTTTAAGGGTTATTTCGCTGGAGAGAAAAAAAAATCTGAATATTTTAGTAATTCAGCACAGTAAGTTGTATGTACTTACATTATAAACACTAAACCCAACTAAAATGTGATGTTATGATCCCTCATATGGGATATGAATGCATGAATTAGTCATTTCAGAAGTTAAGATTATCATAGGATCATAGAATGTTTTGGGTTGGAAAGGACCTTTAGAGGTCATCTAGTCCAGCCCCCCTACAGTGAGCAGGGACAAGATTACTCTAGGCCCATGTATTATTTCCTTTTAAAAAATGTGCTTCTTAACTGTCAGGCTGTGTATGTAGAGTAATTTTAGGTCCTTCCCATGACAAGCAACCACTGATCTGTAATGCATATAATATCTATTGAATTGACTGAGAAAATAATCTGTTGATATTGGAGCTATATATTCCAGTTTTTTCATTAGCCTAGAAGATGCCTGTTTTCAGATGCCCTGCTTTTGCCAAGGAAACTGATGCTTCTTAGATTGGGAATCTGAATTGTTTTGGAAAAGGAGGCTCAGTGTCTGGCATGGTGTGGGAGGACAGGAAAGTGTTACTTCTCCCAACATTCTTAAATGTGACATTAGCAACTTGCCACAGGAATGATTGATACTTACTGTTTAATATGTCACTGAAGGATCAAGTAGAGGCGGTCGACCTGATGTGAAAACAAATACTTGTTAAAATGTGAAAACCTAGCTTTATGAGACCTAAGACTAGCTAGAATTTTTGAGGAGGGGAAGAATATGAGTTTTAAGCACATGACAGAGTTGTCCTGAAAGGCTTTCATAGCAAAAAAAGTACCCAAGCAGTTGTTCCCGTTAATTGCTTCAGAAGGCTTGAAAAAGATGTTAAGGATGTCCTGGTATTTTGGTAGAGAAAGATCTATTTTTAACTTCCTAATTTTTCAGGGTTTTAAAGCAACTATAGTAAATGAGGGTAGAGGGTTAATTAATCTGTAAGTGAATTCAGGCTCAGGGAGATACATATGATGGTAATAGACCCTGGGCTTTCCTCAGTTTACAGTAAGCAGTCACGTGTTACTTGTGCCAAGTATGTGCACCCCAGTCCTGATACAAATGTGAGAACAGGATTCTGTTTCTGCAGCAATTGCTGCTTGGCTTCTCTCTACTGCAAGCATGGCAATAGTAAAAGATGCCTGTCCAAAAGAAATTGGATCGAAATCCAAAAATACCTGTTAGTGAACAGCAGTAGCCACACCTAGTCATGTCTTTATAACCCCTAAAAACTTGGAAGTAGGAGTATGTAGAGCAAAAAGGTACAGCAGTTGTCAGTGGTGCATAATTTAATTGCAGACTTGCTCTCAAAAGATGAGAAGATGGAAGAAAGTAGGGGGAAAATACAACAAATGCTATGGTTCCATGTTTTGTTGCCTTCTGACTTCCTAGTGTGTATTTGAATCCTAATTTTTTCCAAAGTACTTAAAAGCCTGGTCCTGTGAAAATCTCACTTCTGAGAGATGTTATACAAGCCCCTTTTCTTCCCGTGGCTTGGATTAAAAGCAGAATTGGGTGGGGTAGTAAAGTAATACTTGGCAAACTTGGTGGTGCCATGTTTTTATTGCTTCTGAAATATTGTGAGTAATTGCAGAGATCTCCTTTCATTCAAATGTATTTTATGCATTAGGGAGGAATTATCTGGGCTATGTAAAATCTGCCATGAAAGACAAAGAACTATTCTATTTCAAAATAAATTGGAATGAGTCAGTTTGTAAAACTTAAATTTGACCAAAGAAGCCTGCAGAAGAGGGAAATGAGGAATGCTACTTCAAATTCTAATACTTACTCTAAAGGAGAATGCAATTGATTACCCTGGGACATTTTGACAGAAATAGATCATTTAGTGGAATCTTGGCATGAAGATGGTTTGTCTCGAGAAAGCTGTTCAGCCTACACACAGGAAAAGCAGAAGCTCACAAGGAAAGGCAAACGAAGATGATGCGAAAGCTGACAACTTACGGGCTGGTCTAGAGGTTATCAAAAGCGTCTAACTAGGGGTGTGTATGGTTGCCTTGAAGTCAAACAAGAAGGTTGAAGCCCATGTGCATGAGTAAAAGCTAATGAAAGGATTGAAAGAAAAGAATGACAGAGTGAAACAGATTTGGGGGGTAGGAGGAGTGGTTTTGTCTGTCAGAGCAAGGTCTTACTCGAGATAAAGAAGATAAGAGCTTGAAAAGATTTTTCAGAAAATGTAGCAAGGTTTGGCTAGTACTACATGGCAGTACATACCCCAGGTTAATATCATGTTCTTATGTCAGAAATAATAAGGATGCAGTTGACAATCATATTGGAGAAACTGGTTTGCTTTTTAGAATTAATTCCAGAATAAGTGGATGATAATAACTTGGTAGAATAAGATTGTCTAGCTATTGCTAGAGGTGATGGTAGCAAAGTTACCCTTATCCTTCTTATTTAAACATTAAAACCTCAGCAATTCCTTTCTACTTCTAGGATTAGTGAAACTGTAGCAGTAATTAATTTTGATAACCTTATTAACCTTCGAAGACTAGAAGCAGCACTTCTCTGGTGCATGGTTCTGAACGTAGCAGTATTTGTGCACTTGTGGATCTGTGGTGATGGACAAGTGAGTAGGCTGGAGGAAACTGTTCATTATTTGATAGGTAAGTCTGCTATTAAAAACTTCAAAAGTCTTAATCTTCATAAAGTCTGAACAAAATCAGTACAAGAATACTAGATGTAAAAAAACTTCTTCTAAACAAGCTGCTTCTGGAGTGAGATTTTGTTAGGTCTTCCACAATGAGGAAGGCTGTCCATGGTAAGGGATGGCCTCGCTGTGAATGTTTCACTAGAACAACAGCCTCAAAGATTCGTTTTGCATCTTTGTTGGCAAATAATCATTTGACCAGTTCACTGAGTGTTCTCAAGCAAAATCTTTAGGCCCTCATTTCCTTCTGTGTCATGCAGATTGGGTTTTTTGCCTAATATCTGCGATGTTATTTCCTGTCCAGTCGCATGGTTACAAGTTAGTGCCTCACATCTCAGCATCTCATGTTTCAATTACGTTATTGAATTGATAAATGCAAACCTGTCCAGACTTCTGGTGTAGTTACCCTCTGAAGTTTCATGTGAACGTAGTGTATAGAAGACCGTATAGAAGACACATCCCTAATACAAACTAATTTTAAAAAAAGGCTAAAAATACATCAAGTGCATAAAACACTAGGAGGAAAGTAGGCTTTCCATGAATAGACTTGGACTGGAAGTTTGAAAGTTGAAATGATTTGGACAAACAGCCTTGCAGGAGGCATTAGGTTTAAAGTGGAGCTTGAGAATGAGGGGGCAATAGGAGATTACTCTGGCACCCGTGGATTCTTTCCCATGGTGTGTGCCTTTCCTGTTTTTGCTTAAGAATATTAAATGACAGGATCTGTGTTCATGGAAGAGATTTTTGGCTGTTGTCAGAAAGTTTTGATTCACTGGAAGTGTTTGTGAAGCTGTTAATTACTGATCTGTGGCTGTGCTCCTCTCTCCCAGTGTGTGGTCTTTAGGCAGAGTTCACAGGTCTCAAGCTTGTGGAGGGTGATGAAGGTGAGGAATTACAACCAATTCTTCCAGCGCTAATATTCCTGTGGGGCTGACTGGCATAGGGCTGTTGGCTTCCAGGTTTTGGCACATAGTAAGGCGCCACAGCTTCTGTCGGAGGACAAGCTGTAAACTTCTGTCAGAAGCGTGCCATACTTGAGATTGTATCTGGTAGTCTGAAATAAAGTGTGCTCCATGCTCTCCATGAAGGAAGGAGGAAAAGAATGGTATCTGGAGTATGTGGGAATTTCTTAGCACTTGATCTTTACTAGGGGTTTGTTTACACAACAAATAGAATAAGTTATAATAGCATTTAACAATAAGAACAGCTGTCCTCCAGCATTTAAAAAAAAAATAAAAAATTGAGTTGTCCCTTAAGATTGTGAGTCTCGAGGAATTTTACTTCTCTTCACCATTGCTTTTGATTTGTGAAGCTCTCTGGGGTCCTGTCAGGTCACATTCAATCTTTTCTCTGCAAGAATAAGACCTAGAGAGGTGTATGATGGGCAGGATAGAGAGCAGGGTTTTAAAATGAAATGTATTGATTATACAATAATTTGCTCCCAAACCATGGGGTTCTGAGATTAAAGCAAACACTTCTAAGATTCTTGATAGATTATCTAACTTGGCAACAGTACAAAATCTAAAGCACTGAATCACAATATAACCCTTTCAAGGTTGCATAAAATCAATTTGATCATGACTTAAGTTTTGCATAGAGGGGAGGGTCCTGACCGATTCTTATACTACTAGGTATTTCTCACTGTAGTCACTGTGGGAACAACCCTGCTTCAGGACTGCCTCTGTGCGTGCCTGGCGTTGTACTGCTAGGATTCTCAGTAAACAATTACTAATGCTTTCCAGGAGGGCTTCATAAGCCTTTGCCACTGTGGAATCATGTATTCTCCTTTTATTGTGTGACAAAAATAATTTTCAAAAGGGAGATTGCAACTGCCAGTGAGAAATACATGCAGCAAAATCCTGGAATAATCAGATATGGGAGAAAATAAGGGGTGCAGATACTGGAGATCCGGCAATTTTGGGTGTTCAATTGGTAAATTCAAATCCATCTCTAAATTTGTAACTTATATTGAAATGATAATTCTTTCTCTCTTTCTCTCTCCACTTTGCTGCCTAAATGAAAACTGAGATGCTGGATTTGTAGAAAACTCAAGCAACAAAGACCTTCCAGCTCCCCTGAAATGGTCTGCTCTCTAATTCCTTGCATTGCTTCAAGGAGTTTTACTCAGCTGACAAAACTTAATTTAGACTTGTTCAGAACACGAAGGAAAATTTTTGAAAAAAAACCAAGAAAATTCATTTTAAGAAAACCAAATGATGGTTTAGAAGAAATGTAAAACTTGGTATTTCTTAAGCAATGTTTGTACTTGTATTTTTTGTAACGTGTATATTTTGTATATTGAGCTTTTATTTGAACAGGAGATCCTGTATATTTGTAATTTAGGGTCTTATTGTTGTAACAGCCTTGTTGCATTAGTAAAGGGTATGTGTATTTAGGTACTTTAAATAGTATCTTTAGCCAGAAGTATAATTTTAATCCTAACTATGGCCTTGACCAGTTGTTACATCACCTGCAGTTGAAACTCCATTAAAATCAAAGGAAAAGACTTTAATTAGTATGAATTCTTTGGGTTTAATAGACTTCAGGAAATGTCTGTCTTAGGTTTTCTGCTTGGGATTGAGATGATAACAAAACCTGTGTTCCCCTTTTGAAATTTGGTATTTCCCCAAATGAAGCAAAATTTAAAGAGTATGAAATTAAATTACATAGCTTGTGGTTTGAATATATGCTGCCTTTGCTGCGTGTGTAACTTCTTGAGGAAAAACCTGATTCTGAAAAAGCTATCGAACATTCATCTGATCTGGATTATGATGATGGCTGGGATAAGAGTTGGGTTGCACTTTACGTAGTAGGGATTTACGGTTTTAAGGTGATAATTCTGTTTAGTAGTTAATTCCGTGCTGGCTGTACTCAGTCAACTTGGATTTCATAGATTTTTTTTATTTTTTTTTGAAGGACCTCATATGTTACCAAAACAAGGATGAGGGTGCCCCAGCTTCTTCCATGCGGCCCCTGCCCCAAAGCTGGACTGGCATAAGGAGGACAAGAAAGTTGTTCAAGGTTGAGTAGGTTCTGATAAGACCCATTTATCTGTGCTACAGCCAATTGTGAGAACTCCTGGCTCATGGCATGAAAGAGCCAGCTACCCACCCTCAAAGGTCAGGCTGGCACATGACTGTGAAATTTTGTGTGTGCAGTGAAGTAGAGGCATGGAAAACCTGCCCTCACTCTGTATAAAAAAAATTATGTGGCAACTTCAGAGGGGACTGTGGAGTTGTGAAGATGCTGACTTTGGCCTGTGAGTCCATAGACACGTGCATTTCAGGGTGGGTATTACAGGTTTTATTGTACCTAAATGGTGATTTATGTCCTTACTCCTGCGTTATTGTCCACAAGGTACTGCCCTGTGCCACAGGCCTGTATTACCTAATTTTTTCAGACTGTTTCATTTTCATTAGTACAGCTGCTTTAGCTTGTGATCAGTGTACTGCACCTCATTGATAATCTAAGAGAGTATTAGACGCACAGAAGTGACACCTAACCCTGTCAGTCTGGCTTGATTGACCCCTCAGCTTCCGAAACATGGGTTCATTTTTTTAAAACCCAAGTTAGCCGAACATCCATTTTCGCACATATTCTGGGCAGTTTAAAGGTTGGTCGGAATCGAATATTGCTCTTTCGAATTTGATAATGTATGAGTACAGAACTGTGACCTTTGATACGTAGTAATACATCAACATGACAAGAGCAGTAAGTGCAGCAATTACCTTTACTACACTTGAGATTGTGTTTTACTTCTCATCTTGTAAGCAATTATTTCAGGAAAAAAAGGATGCATCTAAGTTAAATATATTTTGCAAATAGTGTAAATGCAGAAATTAATCTTTGGGGACTTCTGATTTACAGGTGAATGTTTTCAAATGAATCTTGGCTTTTAAATTAACATTGGTTCCGTGGTAGAAAGGAGTCTTGTGCTGTTGGCTTCTTTTACAATACTTTTTTTCTGGGAGAGTTTCTTTAACCCTTTTTGTTGTGTTCTAATGTAGTCTTAAGTTTCATATTCTGATTTATGGCTAAAGCCTGATCCTGCAAGCAGTGGAGATGTCACTGTGTTCATGTTACTACCATGATAATACTTGTAAGAGTTGGTTCTGTGCATGATGATAACGCAAGTTTACGTGATTTTTAAGTGCCTTTCAGAACATAAGAGAGTATCTCAGACCTGCGCTACCTATTGATTTAAAAGGCTGTTTTAACTGCTCCAGCAATGTTTCATCCTTTTCCTGAGCCGATCAAGATACATTTGGTTTAGTTTCCAAGTCTTCTTCCTCACCTGTTGTTATAAATTACCTGGATAATGGTCATGCACAACCACTACCTGGTAGATGCTATAAACCCACAAATCAATACTCCTTGCCAAAGAGCATAAAGCCTTGAGAGGGCTGATATCAGTTGCGGCTTCTGTTCTGTGGACTAAAAATCAGAATAAAATTACTGTGTCACCCTGAGCAAGCAATTGAGTAACCACTGAATGGTGACTTTCTATCAATGCTGTCTGTCACAACCGAAACTCAAAGGAATAACTTGAAGCAGAACTTCTTGTTCTTCTAAAATATCTGCTTCCTCAGCAGCTGGGCGCTGAGCAGCATTGGCGTGCTGGTGTTGGGCACTGAACTTTGATTCAGGAGCTGAGAAAAATGCTTATTTTGTTCTATATAGAGGTGAAGTCAATGCCTTTTGGATTGGTTTCCTTAAGCTGTCAAAATCTGAACCCCTGGTCCCCAGTAATGTTTGGCTGTGCTGGGACCCTGGCAGAGGAGGCAGCTGACCCAAGTGGGGGCTGTGGGATGGGGGCTGAGTGGAGCCCATCTCTCCCAAATCTGCGGTGAGTGGAAGAGTGAGTGCTTTCTCTGGAGCAGCTTTCTCTCTCGAACTCCTGGCTGTGGAGATTGCTCGCTGGCTGTGCAGACACACTAGTCATAAATTGCTAATAAACCTAAAAAGTTTCCCGATGAAAGTTTCATCAAAATGGAAGGGTGTCTCTAACAGATTTTTCTCACAATTTTTCTAGCAAGTTAGAAAATTCTTGACTGTCTGTGGTGTCATTTGTTCTCTAGGAGGAAAAGCAAAACAAAACATTAGGTCATCACATAAATTACTCCTAATCAAGCTCTTGGCCATACAAACTATTTTGCAAAGCCACAAGGAAGGTGCTGCCTGGGGAAATTGTGCAAACATGTTTCTGTGCTGTTTCTTGTTGCTTTCAACCTGTGCCATGTAAAGGCACTCGGGCCCTTAAGGACTTCAACCTTAAAAAAACCCCTCAAGCTTTTTTGTATACTTTCATTAAATTTTAAATGTTAATAATACTAACTTATTTTGGAGAAAATGCCCAACCTACTTCTGTGCAGTGTTTTCCATTAAAAAATGTAAACAGTGTGGATATGGAAATCTTGAGTCTCTGCTGCTGGCTTAGCAGATGAAAGTGGTTACAACAGCTCAGTGTGGAAGTTTGGTTTTCAGCGGGCGCTGCGTTTGTGGGAAGTTCCTTACGGTGAAAGGACGCCCTTGTGCTGCAGGTAGGTAACTCCGTGGGTAGAGAAGTGCATTTGTTACTGGGCTGCAAGTAACGGCAAAGCAATGGCAACTGCTGTGTGGTTGCATGCCAGTATTTGCTGCTTATTGTTTGCTCAGGCTGAATTTATTATTTCTGGTAAGAACTTAGGCATCTTTAGTTCTTCTCTGTACTGTATATTATTAACCACTTCTTGTTTGAAGAACTGACAAGACTGGTATTCCCCGACAGTAGAATCCCTCTTATAGTATCTGGAAAATATTTCCTTTCTCTCATATTTTAGAGAAAGGAGTGAAGGTAATATTTTTTTCCACCATTCCTGTTAGAGCAATGTGACTAGAAGTATTTATTTTTCAGAAATGCTAGGATTTTTGTTTGTTTCAGCTATTTGGCTACAGCTGTGTGTTGCTGGGGCTCTTTTAAAGAGATGGTGAATGACAGCCTGGTTGCAGAATGTATTTTCTTTTTCAGGCTTATCTTACAACTTATCTTACTGGTTTGCAATGGTGAAATCCTCCTGGACGGGAATTGTTAGATTATTGAACAAATGGTGGGCAGCTGAAATTTAGGAACACGTAATGGAAAGTACCTGACTAAGACTGTGTGCAGCTTACTGTGAATACTCCTGATATATTATAATAAGGCATTATGTTAATGTAGTCACGGAAGCCTGATCTATTTGATTTTAAGATCTCAGATTGCGTTATGAGTAAGTGTAATGGTTCTGAGAGCTGGAATATTGTTAGCCATTGTGAACAGTACTGAAGGAGTCTCAGGATGTATAACGTGATAGATGCAATTTTGTTTGAATTTTTTTTTTCCAAGGCCAATTTAATTTTGATTTATTTGCCTCATTAACCCAAGGATTCAGAAAATTGAATGCCACCTGAGTGAGGTATTATTAACGCTAGTGAAATATCTTCAAAATCGCTCCATGCTTATGAATCGGGCTTTTGAAAGCATTTTGAAGGCATAATGATACTGTTGTGAAAATGTACAGCATCATTTAAAAATTGCAAAGTGCTTATTTTATTTCTGAAGCAAGACTTGGTCACCTGACTTAAATGTATACTGATCTATTATTTATGCTTTGAAAATAGAGCTGATAAAAAGCATAAGTGTTCTTGATACTATATTTTGTCATATCTAGCTAAAAAGATTGAAATCCAGAGAAACAATTTTCTGAAGAAATGAAATAGTATGCCCTCCTGAACCCCTGGGGAAAATAGCCTCTCTGTTTGCTCAGAATATGAAGCAGTAAAACAGTATAAGTAAAACAGACAGCCCGTGTCACATTCCTATTTGTACAGTTTGGAATGATGTTTTAAAAACATTTTCTAGTTATTTTTGATAAATAAATGGTGCAAATAACATCTGCAAACCAACCCTGCTGATGTAAGATTTTTCAGATCGGATTTGTTTGTCAGTGAAAGTCAGAAAATTGCTTTGCAAAACTAAAGTTGTATAACTCCCAAAAATATGCATTAACAAATGTACAAGAATGCATCTTGCTCTCCTTTTACCTTCCCTCAAAAAACTAATGCTGATTCTCCATCACCTTTGTTTCTGGGCTCAGGAGATAAAATTATCAGCTATCAAAAAGCTCAGCTGCTAAACCCAGTCGTGTTTATAAGGTGTTAAATAGCTGAACACTCACGTTGGTAGTGGGGCTTCCAGCTACCGTTTTGGAACAGCGTATCCTGGTTACAGCCTTGAGATTTCCCCCTGAGCCAGTAGTGCCCCACTGAAAACTAAGCTTACGGGTTGTAAGAGCTTTCCATGGGTGACGCACCTGTGGTCAGGGGGTGTAAAGGAAGTAAGTGTGGTGCCTGGCTGTTGCTTTCTGCAGGTCCTGCCAAAGGCTGGCACACTGAGGATGAGGGGAAGTTCCTCCAAATCTCGTGGCTTCCAGAAGCGCACTCCAGCATAAGGATGCTGATGCCACTCCAATTTCCTTCACCGACGTAAAAGCTGAGATGGAAAAAATTTCCCTGGGCAGCAGGGTCGAGAAGTCTGATGTCACATCTCTACAAATGCCCGGTTGCCCAAGACTGGCCAAGGAAGTGTGTGTCTGTATATCTCCCAAAACATTGCTTGTTGAGGAGTCGCCTTTCAGCTGCATTTGAGGAATGTATGTCTTCAAGGCTCTCTTGTTGTGCTTCAGACTTCTGTCCTCCACAGTGTTGGTTAAAACCAAGTTAAATTGTTCTTTTGTAGGGATTCTCAGTCAATGGACTCCATCTCAGGCTAAATTCTGTGACACATCTGCAGCATATAAGATGCACATATTTTGTAAATATGTATGTGTTTAATAGCAACCCCAAAAAAAGCATTTGTTTTTATTTTTCAGCCTTTACAAAAATAATGATTTAATAAAATCTTCCCTCTGAGCTTATACAACACTGGAATATTACCTGGTGTTTTATTTTAATACCTGAACAAAAAAAGAACCCGTAAGGGGTTTACTAGACTAATAGCACTTCATTGAGTGGATCTCTCTTTGTTGAATGAAAATAAAAAAGTCTTGAGTAGGGAGTTCTGGTCAGGATCAGGGCTAGAATTGTAGAAAAGTTAATTTTTGTGTTATGGTTATAAGTGTTCACTGTCATGATAACTGAGAACATGACACTGAATAATCCAAATGGATACTTCTGTACAGCAAATATAAGAAGGAATGAATGTGGTCATATTAAGTCCTAAAAAATTCAAGCGTTACTAATCCCGCTCCCCCCCCCCAATTAATTTCAGGTTTCTCTTTGGCAAAAGGCTCAAGTGCTTCAATAGAACATGATTTGTCTACCAGTAATTTTTCATTTCTTAATGACAAGGACATTATGTATAGCCATGAAGGGATATCACTATTTTATTGAACCTGACTTTATTGCATCATTTATTTCCTCAGAAATCTTGTTCTAATGTGGTATTTGTCCAAGTACTTATGAATTACTTGTTTAGCATTTTGGATAGAACAGTTAGTGCTTAGTTGAAAGTTCCTTGGTCGTGGGCAACAGATGTAATTTTCCAGGTAAGGTAAGGGTCCAGGAGATCTTAGAGATCTTAGAGAGGCACTTTTCAGTTGTTTGCTTACTCTCTTCTTCTGAAGGTATGCTAGGACTGCAGGTAAATTATTTTTTAATTATTACTCACTGGAGGTCCAAGGAGTGTCTCTAGAGAACTTAACTGAACAAATCTGTTTTCACTGAATGAAAAATTATTGCAGGAGGGGAAGAGAAAAAAAAGAACAAAGCACCAAAAAGCCCCAATCAGTCTTTGTGCTGCTTCCCCCCAGGTAGGGGGAACACTGCAAATATAGAGGTCTGTGGTGGTTCTCCTGGAAGCACTTTATTGGGGCAGGCTGTCCTCTGGGATTTGAACTGTCCATAGCAGAACATCTCACTCTTCTATCACAGGCAGGAGCTTGGCCATGCTTGATAGCAAAGTTCCTGTTATGATTAGAAAAGAGTTAGTAAGATACTAGTGGTATGCACTCTTAGAAGCAATGAAAGTATTAACTCTGTAGCCAAGCCCACTGCTGTCTAAGACTCGATTAACTTATTAGGGTGTCTAACAATAATATTTATAAACTCTTATGTACATCCTGACCTATATTTAATCCCAGATCTCCTTGGTGGTTCAAATAACATGCAGAGGAACTACAAATGGTTAAAGAGCTAAGTGGCAGTGGAGCATCTGCAAAGGGTTTTGGCAGGTCCCATTTGCTAGTAATCTGTCAAAAGTAATTAAATCTTCCAGAAGATTTATCCTTGCCCACCCTTAGCCTACTCGCTGGGGGGGCAGAGTGGGGAAAGAGAAAGCCTTGAGGCTGGGCAAGCACTGTTCAGCAACAGCCAAAACATTGCTTTGTTATCAATGTTGTTTTAGCCACAAATCCAGAACACGGCACCAGAGGGGCTGCTATGAGAAAAGTTAATCCCATCACTGTCAGACCCTATACTTGGGTACTCTCAAGAGGTTAAGTATGGAGACAGCATCTGACTGGAGAAGGTTGGTTGCTGTCCATAGTTTCAAGTCAGCTGGCAAACTTCTATTAGGGGAAAAAAAATACAATCCGTGTAAAAGTTACTGCAGAGAGGATCTTAGCCAAGAAATCACAGGAAGCTCTGGGAAATACAGTTACTGGAGGAAGAAGCTCTCATATGTCAACAATTACATGGTATTTGTGGTGGTTATTCTAGTATGAGAAAGTGTTTGCACTGGGCAAAGATAAGTTTCTTGCTTATCTTGCAGTGGGAAAATGCAGGGCTTGGCTCTTGTTCTGCACTTCATGTAACTAAATTACTGCTTTTGGTTGGAACATTTAAACAAAAACAAATGAGCAAGAAAATCTCTGAAGGCTGTTAACAGCAAAATCAATGCTGTGCCAGACTCTGGCTTCTCTGCACCGAGGAGACCTCCAATACCTGTCTGTGCA